>NC_065921.1:30726092-30741309 GCF_024586455.1 Bactrocera neohumeralis | reverse complement strand
ACTCATCATCGCTATCTCCAGAGAAGTCCAAGTCGCTATCATTCAATAAAGCCTCAATTTCTCGGTCGTCCATGTTGAAACTGAAAATCGGTCATACATTACACAAAACTAATGTTTAGTCCTGAGGTACACATATGTGCACCACAGAAAATAAGGAAAAGTTACGCGGGTAGAATTAAGAAAAATGTAAAACCTACCTTTTTACACGATAATCCAACACTTCAACTGTAGTATCCACTTTGAATTACCAAAAACAAGTGAACAATTGATTTTTTATTGATTTTCAAAGTTACTGACTAGGCGTCTCTTGCAAAAATTCTCAACTGTCATATTAAAATTAGATAAATACACAAAAAATAAGTGTTTAGGGCCACTTAGTGATAAATAGTGGAAACTTTGAAAGCTTTAGAAAAAATTTGTAGTACAAACCTTTACCATAAAATGTCACTAAGATGATGAAGTTCAGTGAAATTTCAAGTGCACATATGTGTACCCAGGGTCTGAAGAGGTTATATGTGAATCAAAATATTGAAAAACAAAACAAACAAAAATTTAAAAAAATGTGTATGAAAAATGTTACCTTTTGGAATTGTCCAATTTTCCGACTTCTCTTCATGAAAAGTATAAGGTATTTGTTTCTAAACAAACAACATTTAAAAATTTCATCAACCGTTTTCTTAGTGTTATTAACAAACAAACATTCATTTGTATGTATGTATGTACATATGTATGTATGTATGTATGTAACGTTTGTATGGGGAAAATAAAAAGGCTGTTTTTAGGGGTTTTCCGGAAATTATTCGAATTTTTCTCGCCGTAAAAACCATCTTTGAACTTCAACGAACATTTAAGAAAAAGAATTGGCCAAATTGGTCCAGGCGTTATTGAGTTATGAGCGTACATACATTTCGGCGATTCATTTTTATTTATATATGTATATATCGTCACCTGAAATGCAAAATAACGTATCATCAAAAAATTCAAAATTTAGTTTTTTACTGATTACGATTCATCACATCGTATTACATATGTGTCGCAAATTTTAAGCTTCTGCGATCAAAAATACCCAAGCTATATTAAAAATTCAAAAAAACGTATCATCAAGTGCTTGATTTCGTTAAACAAAGTAACGTATCATCACTAAAGTATGTAAATATAACAGAGTGTTTTTTTGTTTTATATCGAAGTTAGCCTTCATTTATTGTTTATGTTTATTTTTAGTGATTAAGTTCAATGTGCTTTGGTAAGTTTAGGCTACATCGTTGATCGAACGTGGACGACTATATACATATATGTGCATATGTAGTCCTTTGTGAGGCCATAGAAAAGAATAACTCCTGTGTTCGAACTTATAAATTAACAAAACGCTTCCCGCCAGTTCGGTGGGATGTCTGAAGGTATGCGCCCCCAAGTGATTAAGTCCTGACCTCCCTAACTCAAGACAGCCAAGAAGGAAGTGTTGAGTTGTTTCCACCTAATCTTTTTCCATACAGCTTCTGCAGATGGCGTCTGGTAAGACTCTTCTTGCTAGCTCATGGCACTCGATGCTATTGATAGCGAGGTTAGGTCTTCGATCAGCTCTGAATTCTCTCATTGTTAATGAGTTCAAGGCTGGAATCGCCGCTCTGCTATCTGAGTCGATGGTCACTCCTCTGAAGCAGGGTGCACTCTGGAGTAGTAAATCTACTGCTACCTTAATGGCTCCAATCTCGGCCTGGAAGACACTGTAATACTTAGGAAGTTGGAGAAACTGGAGTTGATAGAGAGCTCCTGACAGTATGTAGACCCCTCCACCTTTGACCCATCCATGAAGAAGCTCACTGTAACTTTTCTCCAACGGCTTCTTCCCACCCACAACTCCCTCGGAATATGGGTAGAGAAGGAGCCGCCAGAGTTCGTTTTAGCGACTCCATGATCCAAGTAATCAGACCCGTGCTTTTTTAGGAATTCAGCAGCCTATTCTATTGCAAAGTTTAACAATAACTAAGAAGAAATGGCAACATCTGCAAGACCTAGAAGCTTTAATTCCAGTAGACTGTTATTACTTTTATGATAATATACCTTTTGAATAATTAGTTATTTAATAAAAAAAAAAATTAAACATTATCCCCATTTTTTAGCTTGAAATATTTAGATTTTTTCCTGTACTTATGTACATATTAATAATAAAAATAACATGAAATATGAAAAAACTTGATACTGTTTTTATTTAAAATTAAAAAAAAAAAGTATTAATATTCAAATTTTTAATTTTTATACAAATTTAGATTGATCATACGTTATTTTGTTTCAGAAATGAAAATTCAAAATAACGTAAGACACCTACTATAAAATTTGCTTAATTTTTTCATTATTTTTTTCTAAAATATACTTATAGGTTCATGTTAATTCAGATTTGAAAATTTTGTTTCAATATCTCAAGTGGTTTTCTTTTTATACGGTTTTTTGCTTCTCCTGTAAACCTACGAAAAGTGATGTTACGTTATTTTGCATTTCAGGTGACGATATATAGATTTTGTAAAAAAATTTGATGAAGTATTTTTCTGAATATTAAAAACAACGAAGCTCGTTTTGCCGCCCCCAAGACGTTGCGCCCGGGGCGACGGCCCCCTTCGCCTGATTATTATTATATGGTTCCCTGTTTACTCAATTGGTTCTACACATTTATTTCATATTTACATATTTCGCAAACGAATATTAATATGTGGCCGTCCACGGCACAGCTTCCAAGTTTCCTTTGGTGCTCTAAGCTTTAATAAAACCTTGTTAAAGGCCAGGGCCAAGGTGATACACATCACTGTAGCTGCTGATGGGGTAGTAATTGTGTGAACACGTAGATCCAGATTAAGAAACGGTAGACATAGCAGAGCATGATCATAGCTCGCTTTTTTAATCTAAACTTTCAAATTATCAGTTTTTAACAGTTAGAAAGCAACAAATTAGGCACACTTCCGATGTCTTTGTCGGCGCGATCTGAAGGTACCGTTGGAAACGGGAAGGTTATACGTACCGTCAAAGCTTAGTTTACGAGATATTCGACTTTAAAGTTCAAAAATTCCCAAAATTCGAACATTTCAACAAGCTATTTCACTACATTTAGCACACTTAATGCACATTTTTCACTTCAAATTCATTTAATTAAACAGTAAACATTTAAGCAATTCACAATTTACACTTTTTGTAGGTTTTAAAAGTAAGAATTTTTTTATTTTAAAAATTACTTTTTGCACTCGTAGTGAGCATCATTTATGTATGGAGGAAATGGAGCGCTGCTATATGATAACAAGCAAATATGGCTGAATTTCTCTATTTCGATATAATTCCTCTTTCTTTATTTAGCAATCTTAGTTCTAATAAAAACAAGCGTCTAGAAATTGTATTTCAAATTAAAATGAGTATAAAGAATCTTTCCATATAGTATATATATTTCAATAATAATATTACGTAATAAAATACTTAGATTTTTAAAAGAGTACTACGCGAAAGTACTTCAGTCACCCTGGATATTGGCTCCACCAGGGTTATTTTTTTAAAGAACTGAAAGAAATAATGCTCCTCATAATTAAAAACAATCTAACATTTTCAACGATGAGTGTGCTAAGTGATTTTTATATTAAGAAATATAGCTAAAATATTACAAAATAAAAGTAAAATATGAAAATGTGAAAACATTTTGTGAAACTTGAGTAAAAAAATTTTAATTTGTAATCGGGAATATTTTAAAAAATATAAGTGTTAGCAACGATATTCTTTTGCATATTCCTCCTCTGGAGAAGATCCCCTATTCGTACATACCCATTTATACCGAAATTCGTGTTTTTACCGACAGCCAAAGTAACCGGAGTCGTGCCTCAAATTAACAGTGCAAACTACCCTGTTTTGTCTTTATTTATTGTATTACCAAAAAAGCTCATACAAGTATTAATCAATTTTTACCGCTTCTAAACTTTTGATAAGCTCTATCGGCTTAACTTAATCAAATCTTTGATTATTTTAAGAGCAAAAAATTATTTCCTAAACTGTTAGGGTTAAAATCAAAGTCGCAAATATGGGAATTTTTAAGATCAAACTATTTAACTTGTTGTAGGGAGATAGCAGTGTACTATACCAAATATCCGCCTCATCTCTTTTAGATTGTGTTTTATAGAGACAAATGTTTCAAGCTTCAGGGCTCAACGCATTATGTCGATTTTCGCTGTTTATCAGATGATCTCTACTTTTTTTCTAGTATATATTTTGATTGTATAACCCTCCTCTGAGTTTCTTACAACACTTATTCCAACAGTTTTTAATTTAAAGACTCCAAGAAAAAAACCTACAATGTTTTTCGTACGTAATTGCGAATATCTGAGTGCTGCTAAATTTTAATGTTTTGTTGCGGATAAATTACCGTAATATTTGAATTTTGTTCTGAAAATAAACTTTTATTATAGCCAGTATTGTTTTATGGTATGAAATTGTGCACAAAATACACGGAATATTTGAAAATAATATTAAAATCAAGACAGTACTAAAATTTGTTGGACGCAATCATTCAATGTTATAATAATTTATTTCTTATTATATTAACTTTAGCAAGAAGGTTTGATTTTTAACTAAATTAACTCTTGTTCCGTAAGCCTAGCTTGTTGTAAGTCATAAAAGTCAAGAGTACTCCTAATAAAGTTCGCAAATGCAAAGTGTCTATTATTATTGGCTTTTATTGCAATCTTTCCACTTGTCAATTTGTTGTACAGTGTGGCGGTGACGCATATACTATTTTAATTTTAATTTTGGAAAAAATATTTATTAACTAGAATGGGGGTTTTTTGCACCTACTATACCGTGATTCCAAATGTAAGGAAAGGCTAAGTTAGGCGCTACCAAGCATTTTATACTCTTGCACCTTGCAGAAATCAAAGCAAGGGAAATACTTTAAGATGTAAAACGTCAACCTGAGGATCGAAATCCCAGAAATTTTATATATGCATATACTATATATATAACACGGGTCACACTGATGAAGATCTTTTTGAAGAATTATCATATTTGGAAGAGGACATTGAAGACGAGTCGATAAACCATATTGAAACCAAACAGAATACAATTAATAATATTATGTGTGTGGTTTGTTTCATAAAGCAGCAAATATCTTATTTTTTCCTTGTCTTATAATGCAAACTCACAAAATTGATCAAACCAGTGAACTAGTATGTCCATTCTGTCGTGCAGAAGTTCATGAAACCCTTCAAATATTTATCTGATAAATAAATTATTTTTTTTATTGAGGGGTGCGATAGAGCCATGGAATATAAGGCCATTATGGCTTTATTTCTCTTTTTTTCTTATGCAAAAAGTTATATATTGGACATTTCGTAAAAGGGACAACCATAATTTTTTGTCCTTATCTCTCATGGCTCTCCTTTTTTTGTTATTAATTACTTTATACTTACTATAATAAAAAAACTTTATAGAAATGTGTACAAATAGGTGCCGAACTTAACTACTGGAAAAACAACATTAAAAAAAATTGTTGACGTAATTATGTATGTATGTGTTTTATTATATTTTTAGTAGGAAATTGGAATTCATGTTCCATGTTTTCTAATATCACCATTACAAAATACAACTAATCCCAATGCCACGTTAAAACTATAATACCGTCTACCATGCACTGGATCTTCAAGCCATTTATAAAGGTCGATAATTTTAATCTGATGGTCCTTCCGAAACGGTTTCAATCTTAATAATAAGAACAATTGATCTGTACTTAATCCATTTACGAATCCAAACGTTGTTACTAGTAGGCGTTCTCTATACGTTCCTTGATCGAAAAAAGAATTAGTAATAAATTCTGGAACTCTATCAAAATTCGTAATATCCATTCCATTAAGAAGCCTTCTGCAAGCTTGCATACGATTTTTCTTTATTATTCCTCTGCTTTGATTATTCATATTATTCGACGAGTGTTTTTTTCGAAGAGCCAAATACTTCTTATTTGAAATCGCATTAAACAGTGAAAAAGTGGGACTTATTTCATTTAAGAAATATATTATTCACGGGGGAGTTATTTCATTTTGAGTGGGAGTTATTTCATTTCAAGTAAATTTTTAAATCATTTCATTTTGGTGGGACTTAATTCGTTTTCAAAAGTGGGACTTATTTCGCGGGAGTTATTTATTTTTTTTAAGCAATTTTTGGTGGGACTTATTTCGTTTTCAAAAGTGGGACTTATTTCGCGGGAGTTATTTCATAGACCCATATAACACATACACTGACAGACACATAAGGTTTGTTAGAAAAACGAAAACCATTATATAGTATGTAGTATATGGCAGTAGGTGTAGTATGGACCAGATTTTATCTATTTTTCATAATACCACACAATACCACATACTAAAATACTAATCATAAGAGTAAAGTCAGTTATTATTAGTTATATGGGTGATAGATAGATAGATATATTATTAATGAAGTAATGCACTGCGACCTAGGGTCTACTATGCCCTCTCCTATATCACATGTCTTCCGCAAGTTCCAGCAGCCTGAATAGTTCCAGGAGTTTGCTGGGCGCTACTGATGTGACGTGATCCCTGCCAATGTATATAGAACCCAGGGCCTTAAGCCTTCTTCTGCAAATCGATGTACAATCCAGAATTAGGTGTGCTGGTCTGGTCCCATCATCTTGGACGCCAGTTCGTCGGCCCTTACATTTCTTTCTATCCCTTTATGCCCTGGCACCCGGTTGCACAAAGATAGGCGGTTTAGCTTTTCTATGCATTCCTCTACTAAAAGCGATTTGATCTCATATGCTGAGATCGCTTTTAGTGCCGCTTGACTATCGCTGAGGATGGCGATGCGCTGGTTGCGATTGTTGCGTCGAAGGTTGACTTCTACGCACTCACATATAGCAAAAACTTCAGCCTGAAAGATACTTGGGATGCATACCATTGGTATGGACAGCTTAGTACGCGGTCCCGCAATACCTGCCCCAATACCTTCAGATGGTTTTGAGCCCTCAGTGAACCACTGGATTGTACTGTCTTCCAGCATCATTTCCAGCATGGAATCACTCCACTCCGTCTTGCTGCCCAGAGTAACTCTGAAGTTCTTTTTGAAATTTATCCTCTTCGTGGTGCCGTCTTTGGGAGGAGGGCTAGCGGTGTACTCTCCGCTAGTGCTTCCATCTGTCGAGAGGACATTAGCTTCCCTCTTCCGCAGCCCTCTGCTGACATTAGCAGCATAGTATGTTCTGCTACTTGTTTGATCACCTCATGCAGCGGTGTGAGCTCCAGAATGACTTCCAGTTCCACCGTGGGGCATGTGCGCATTGCCCCGAAGCACAGACACAGGCAAGCCTTTGCAGCTTTGACAGTCTCCGGACCACCGAAGAAGCAACCGCTCCATAGGTGACAATAGGCCTTACAATCATGGTATACAGCCATCTAATGATACTTGGCTTGCATCATTGCATCCCCAGGATCTGCCGGCCAGGCGTCTGCATATCATAAGTGCTTTAGTTGCTTTGGACAGCGTTAAGTCCAAATGCCTACCCCACCGTAAGAATGAGTCTAAAGTGAGGCCAAGGAATTTGACCTCCTTCGACATCTCCAAATCCATGCCTCCAATTGTTAGGGACCTCAAACCCGGAAGAGATCTACGCTTAGTGAAAGGGATTACGGTAGCTTTTGCCGGGTTAATATTTAGCCCTACCGTGTTGCACCATCCCTTCGCTAGGTGTAAGCCCCTTTGAACAATGTCACAGAGAGTGTTCTCAAATCTACCTCGCGCCATTATGACAATGTCGTCCGCGTACCCTTGACAGCGGATTCCATTGCTGGTGAGCAATTCAAGGAGCTCATCTACTACCAGGCTACATAACAGAGAGATAGTACTCCACCCTGTGGGCAGCGCCTTGTGGTGCCAAGACGGATCTTGCTTTCCCCACCGTTGTTTCCGCCACTCTAGTGCGCAGGGCTAGGGCTTCTATCCTAGTCGCAAAACACCCTCAATGACTGAAAGGCGCAAATCGCAAACTCGCCATTATCCAGCGAATCTTGCAACTCAGATGTGAGTTGGTACAGAGCAGTGTTAGTGGATCTGCCCGCTCTGTACGCGTGCTGTTTGGCATGTAGGGGTGCGATCTTCAGCGCTTCCGATCTGATGTGGTTCCATGGGTGGTAAGTCAAGTTTTCACTCAAATTTATTTATTAAAGCACAAAGATACATTGTTATAAATAAAACACGCTAGATCATTTTCATTGAGATAACTTACATATTGGGCGATATATGCGGTACAAAGTAACGGAAGTTCGATTATCTTTATATTAGATATATGGGGACTAAGGGAAGTATTGGTCCGATTTTTGACATACAGACATACCATGGTCAGAGAGCTACTATCAGTTATTTCTTATTTTCCTAATTACACTTATATATCTCAAATATTGACCGATATTTTTTAAAAAAAGTCTAAATATTCGGGACCTAGGGGCTTGAACAGTTTTCATTGGATTTAAACAATTTTTGTATAAGTTGGCACACACTAAAGTAATTTTTCTTGCAAAAGTTAATCCCGTTATATTAATTGCTTCTTGATTTGAGTACTGTTGTGTGCCGTTATATGGGAAGCTTGCGGGAGTTTCATCCGGTTTCATCCACTTTAACACTGTCGGTAGGAACTCCTGTAATATTCGTGCTGGGCGATTTGGTTTATTGTACCTTTAGTGGTGTAGGAGATACATATGTATATACATTAAACGTATTAGTAGACGGGGTCACGCCCACTTTTTCAAAGAAAAATTCTCAAAAGTGACCCTTGTTACAGCAATTCTCTGTACCAAATTACAGCTTTATATCTTAATTTAGTGCATAGTTACGATACTTTATATGTTTTCGGTTAATGGCGATTTGTGGCACTGATCCGATTATGCCCATCTACCAACTCGAAATTTTTTTGTTCTATGGAACCTACATACATACCAAGTTTTATCAAGATATCTACATTTTTACTCAAATTACAGACACAGACAGTCATCCTGACAGACAAGATCTTCTTCTTTTAATTGGCGTAGACACGCTTACGCGATTATAGCCGAGTTAAAACAGCGCGCCAGTCGTTCTTCTTTCGCTACGTGGCGCCAATTGATATTCCAAGTAAGCCAGGTCCTTCTCCACTTGGTCCTTCCAACGGAGTGGGAGGTCTTCCTCTTCCTCTGCTTCGGCGGGTACTGCGTCGAATACTTTCAGAGCTGAGTGTTTTCGTCCATCCGGACAACATGACCAGCCAGCGTAGCCGCTGTCTTTTAATTCGCTGAACTATGTCAATGTCGTCGTATATCTCGTACAGCTCATCGTTCCATCGAATGCGATATTCGCCGTGGCCAACGCTCAAAGGACCATAAATCTTTCGCAGAACTTTTCTCTCGAAAACTCGCAACGTCGACTCATCAGTTGCGTCGTCCAGCAGATCATCTCGCACTGCACCATTGCAGGTCAATTATGAGTCCAGAGTTTGGTTTTGCTGAAGTCGAGATAAGACTCTTCTATCAATTGTCATAGAGCACCTGTTGGCCAAGAGCAATCGGGAATTTGAGTGACTTATAGAGTTTGGTTTTGTTCGTAGCGAGGACTTTGCTTCTCAATTGCCTACTCAGTCCGAAATAGCACCTGAGAGCAAGAGTTATCCTGCATTCGATTTCAGGCTGACATTGTTGGTGGTGTTTACGCTGGTTCCAAGATAGACGAAATTATCTTGCGACTTCAAAGTTATGAACTGTCAACAGTGACGCGAGAGGCAAGTCGCGAGTGCGATCTTATAAAAGATTGTATCTGCTCGATTAAGTTCTTCAGCTCGAATTATTTTCTCCAGCAGCAGGCTGAAGAAGTCGCACGATAGGGAGTCGCCTTGTCTGAAACCTCGTTTGGTATCGAACGGCTCGGAGAAGTCCTTCCCGATCCTGACGGAGCTTTTCGTCTTGCTCAACGTCAGTTTACACAGCCGTATTAGTTTTGCTGGGATACCAAATTCAGACATCGCGGCATAAAGGGAGCTCCTTTTCGTGCTGTCAAAAGCAGCTGTGAAATCGACGAAGTGGTGGTGTGTGAATTCTCCTTTCACGAGTCTTTTCCAATATTTGGCGCATGGTGAATATCTGGTCGGTTGTTGATTTGCCAGGTCTAAAGCCACACTGATAGGGTCCAATCAGTTTGTTGACGGTGGCCTTTAATCTTTCACACAATACGCTCGATAGAACCTTATACGCGATGTTGAGGATGGTTATCGCACGGTAGTTGGCGCAGATTGTGGTGTCTCCCTTTTTGTGGATTGGGCATAGCACACTTAAATTCCAATCGTTGAACATGCTTTCGTCCGACCATATTTTACAAAGAAGCTGATGCATGTACCTTACCAGCTATTCGCCGCCGTGTTTGAATAGCTCGGCCGGCAATCCATCGGCCACTGCCGCTTTGTTTTCTTCAGGCGGGTAATTGCTATTGGAATTTCTTCATGGTCGGGCAATGGAACGTCTGCTCCATCGTCATCGATTGGGGAATCGGGTTCGCCTTCTCCTGGCGTTGTACGTTCACTGCCATTTAGCAGGCTGGAGAAGTGTTCCCTCCATAATTTAAGTATGCTCTGGGCATCGGTGACTAGATTACCTTCTGTAAGCCGCCGCATCTATTCGTAGAATTTTCGAGCATTACCCCTGTCGACCAGCTTATGAAGCTCTTCATACTCACGCATTTCGGCCTCTTTCTTTTTCTGTCTGCAAATGCGTCTCGCTTCCCTCTTCAACTCTCGGTATCTATCCCATCCCGCACGTGTTGTGGTCGATCGTAACGTTGCGAGGTAGGCAGTCTGTTTTCTCTCCGCTGCGACACGGCACTCCTCGTCGTACCAGCTGTTCTTTGCACTTTCCGAAAACATTGTAGCTAGACCTTCATTCACCGGAGTGAATGATAGAACTCAGCATCAGAGTCTCTCTCCCACCACGAATCCCGCACCAAACTTGCGCTCCTTTATATGGCCACTGTAGTAAATGCCACAAGGACCTATTTGTCTCAGTCTTTGTCCCGTCCATCGCATTTCTTGGACGGCGGTATGTCAGCCTTTATTTTCGTGAGGACATCAACCAGCTGGGCAGCGGCACCTCCCAATTAAGGGACCGGACATTCCAGGCATGCCCTCACCCGTAGTCCTTATTTCGTTTGCCATGGTCATCATCAAAGGTGGGGTTTCTCATCCGAGGCTGATTGCTACTTTTCATTGGGGAAGTTTTTTTTACGTGGAGGGTCCCAAACCCTGCGCACAACCCTATGCAGGGGATGTTTCGCCTTCTCACTTTAGCTCGCCTTCAAACGGATGTTCTTAGGCTACCCAGAGGATACTTGGTCAAAGACCGGAAGCCGTGAGCTGCTTGAGCCATATGTAAAAAAATCGTTTCTGGCCACTCCCAAGCGAATGGTACGATCAGAGAACTTTCCTCACTTGCGTGAACTTCTACACATGACTTCATCCTCCATTTCTCAATTGGGTATTAGAAATATGTTGTTTGGTTGATAATGAAGTTTGAATTACAATTTTGTGATTTGTTTTGAATGGTTTTTACCAAATGCTACCACTAATCCAACGAAATCGATGAGAAACGTGTTGACAACATCGATGTCTCCTACGGCGCACACACCCACGAATCACCAAAGATTTGATTTTGGTTTTATTTTTTCTTTTATCCTTGAATAAGTTAACACACCGCAATCATGCGATCAATTATTTGAGGAACTGTACATTTATGATGTAGGAGTAGAAAATGTTTGTTTTTGTTTCGAGTACACAAATATGTCAAAAACTTTTATATATTGATTTTTACTCTTCGCTTCTTTCGCCAGAATTATAGTTCTATACTTTTTTTTAAATAATCCTTACGCATTAAGAGTTGAAGTGTAAACTTTTGGTTTTGTCTTTGCGATTTGAAAGTAATAACGTGAGAGTTACTACTTCGAGCGTATCAACAATTTTGCTGTATTAATTTATTATTATTTCTAGCAGCCAAATTTGACTATTTTATTTCGATTACGAGCAATGTGGTCTATTATATTATTATCATTTAAAATTGTGTAGGGTTTCAAGACTTATGCCATTAAAATAAACTGTTTATTGAATTAAAAAAAAAACATCTAATTTAATTTATTTTAGGGTTGCTAGAGTTAGCACATCGAGAATACCAGGCTGTGGATTATGAAAACGCAGAAAAGCACTGTATGCAATTGTGGAGACAGGATAGCACAAATACAGGTGTTCTATTGCTGCTTTCGTCAATTCATTTTCAGTGCCGACGTTTAGATAAATCTGCTCAGTTTTCAACTCTTGCAATAAAACAAAATCCTCTATTGGCCGAAGCTTACAGGTAAGTAGTATATGCTTTGTAAAAATAATAATAACAAGTAAGTATATCGTTGATATTTAGAAAAAGTGGGGAATACTACAGTACATATTTTATCATACAATAATAGAAAATCAAGTTTGTCGGCTGTCATTCTCTCAAATACAAAAGGTTCTTCCATGTATGTATATAATACATGGTGAAAAATGTGTAAATATGTTTAGCCAAATTAAATGATAAATTACAAAAAGAACAATATCGTTATATATTATACACTATAAAAAGAAAAAGTGGGGAATACTATAGCAGTTAACAACAGCATATTTTTATCGCTACGTGGCGCCAATTGGATATTCCAAGACAATAGAAAATCAAGTCTTTGTCGGTTGCGTCATTCTCATCCAAATACAAAAGGTTCTTTTAATTCGCCAATAAAAGAAACGTGCCGTAATACGCAAAGTATAAATATGTCGCAAATTTTTCTCTCGATTGAATATATTGTTGAAATAAATAGCAGGACGGGAATTATAAATAATGCTAGAGAGGACTTTGTCAATAACTAAATAAATGATAAACGCTGGTAAAAAGCATAAAAAGTTAATAAAATTAGTCGCGAGTGCGACGACTGTTTTCTGTGCTTCCTTGTCCAGCCTAATCAATATCGATTATTGATATATTATACACTCTTATAAAGTTGTTTTCGAATTATTTTCTCCAGGAAACTTCACATTTAGTAATTTGTGGGTCCATCATTTAGAGCTACTTTTTTATACCAAAGGGAAAATCTTCTAGATGATGCACAATTCTTACCGTACACTCAGTGCACTTCCTTTAGGACAACACTCGATTCAAATTTCTCAATATGTCGAACTTGCGCAGCGGCACGTCTACTTATTGAACCCTTAAACTCCGTAAGCTTCGGATCTACCTTGCGGGACTACCGTTGCTGATATAATGTCTAAGTCTGAACAGGGAAAATCTCATCTTGGCATATATTTTACGGGTTAACGCTTGCGCCAATACCGGTGCTACATACAACATTACTGATTGGGTACCTTTTGACAAAAGTAACCGTCTGTCTTGGTTTGGTCCACATATGTTGGCCATAATAGGACTCTTGTAACTTTTTCACAGGTTTTTCAATGTGCATCTTGTAGTTGATTCTCGCAACAATTACCACACCCAAGTATTTTAGCGATGGCTGAGTTGTAATTGTATACCCGTCAATGTTTAGATGCAGTTAGCCAGTTTTTAATTTTCTGCGATGTAGATACACATGCTTGTTGTTCCTTTTCATTCGGGTGTTTTTTACGTGGCGGGTCCCAAACCCAGCGCACAACCCTATGTGGGGGATGTTTCGCCTTCTCATTTTAGCTCGCCTTCGAAAGGATGTTCTTAGGCTACCCAGAGGATACTTGGTCAAAGACCGGAAGTTGTGAGCTGCTTGAGCCATATGTAAAAGAATCGTTTCGGGGGAAGCAGATGAAGAGGAAGACCTCCACTCCGTTGGAAGGACCAAGTGGAGAAGGACCTGGCTTCGCTTGGAATATCCAATTGGCGCCACGTAGCGAAAAGAAGAAACGACTGGCGCGCTGAAGAAGAAGAAGAAGAAGATACACATGCGCTTTGCATTTGATGTAACTCCTTTGCTAGTATTGCCACAGCAACAGCGTGAGCGTATCCGATTATTATAGTCTCTTTTGTAGAGGAAGCCGCCGGTACACCACTTACAGTATATCTTTTGATTCATTTGTCAGTGTCGTGTAACAGCAGGCTGCCTGTTTACCTCTGTATAATCTTCAACAAATATGCCTGAGTTTTGAGATTCTGTAACGCTCGTATTATGTGGGGTCCGGGGGGTCAAATTTGATGATTTGGCTGTATTTTTTGGTGTCATGCATCAAACTTGCATCTTCACTGGTTTTTATCTAATATTCCGGTCAACTTTTTGATTGCATCGACGGTCGAGCGCTTTCTGTGGAAACTATATTTGTTGCTAGATAATCCATCGTCAACTTCTTCTAGGTGTGCTTCAAGGCGTTCACAAATCTAGAATTTTTCCAATTCTGTCTAATTTGCACAGTGGTCGATACGAACCGGGATCTCCAACTGTTTTTATACTTTCGCAACAAAGTTGCTAGTTTTGTTCACATAACGGTTGTTTGTAAGTCCTAAAACTAAAAGAGTCAGATATAGGGTTATATATACCAAAGTGATCAGTGTGACCAGTAGAGTTGAAGTCCGGATGTCTGTCTGTCCGTCCGTCCGTGCAAGCTGTAACTTGAGTAAAAATTGAGATATCATCATGAAACTTGGTACTCCATAAGAACTTTCAGTTCGAAGATGGGCCACGCCCACAAAATGGCGAAAACCGAAAACCTATAAAGTGTCATAACTTAGCCATAAATAAAGATATTATAGTGAAATTTGGCACAAAGGATTGCATTAGGGAGGGGCATATTTGGACGTAACTTTTTTGGAAAAGTGGGCGTGGCCCCGCCCTCTAGTAAGTTTTCTGTACATATCTCCGAAACTACTATAGCTATATCAACCAAACTCTGCAGAGTCGTTTTCTTCAGGCATACAGTTCAAAAATGGAAGAAATCGGATAATAACCACGCCCACCTCCCATACAAATGTTATGTTGAAAATCACTAAAAGTGCGTTAACCGACTAAATAAAATCGTCAGAAACACTAAATTTTACGGAAGAACAGGCAGAAAGAAGCTGAACACAGGCTTTTTCTAAAAATTTAAAATGGGCTTGGCGCCGCCCACTTATGGACCAAAAACCATATCTCAGGAACTACTCTACCGACTTCAATGAAATTCGGTATAATATTTTCTTAACACCTG
>NC_065921.1:30623464-30725992 GCF_024586455.1 Bactrocera neohumeralis | reverse complement strand
TACCGAAGCCAAATTGGAGTGAGCAGCGGCAAAGTCTGGAAATACTTCAAGCGCTTTCAGATACAAGCGAGTGGCTTCTTCAATATATCCTTGCTCTCGCTTGATATTCGCTAAGTTATTAAGGGAATCAGCATGATTTGGGCACAAGCGTAAAGCAGTATTGTAACAATCTTCGGCATCCTTAACCTGTAAAAATAGTAGTATTTTTAAACTTGAGAAACAATACAAATTTTTCATATTATAATTAAATTATTCACTAAAGTAGTAACGAACATATAATAAATTAATTAATTAACATTATTAATATAATATCAAATTGGTTTTCTTAAAGATGAATTTACAAAAACACTGAATTTATTTTAAGCCATGCTTTGAACAAAAATATTAAGTGCTTTTCAGACACTTCGCACAAATCTGTGAGATATTGCTGAATAAGCAGCAGCTCGTGGCCTAATCCATGAGTTTAACCGTGGCGAAGTTGGGCGTAGCCAAGTTAAAAGAACTCAAATGAACCCTGCTACCGCTTTGTTTTTCTCCAGGTAGCCCATGTAGTTTACAGGGTGAAGTCCACTGTTTCGACTTTACTTGGTCTCTGGTGTGAACACCGGATCTTTGTTTCGTGGACAGTCAAGAAACGACACAGAAACTCCTTTAAAATTTGCTTAAATAACCCCAACAGCACTTTTGTTGTCTGGGGTGAGCAAATGGAGCACCAATCGCACCGGCAGGCATCTCTTGCCTAGTATATTAGTTTGTCAAAAAAGTCTTGCGGTATTTTCGCTAGTTGGCGGTGAAAGCGCGTAGTTCTAGTTTTATGCTATACCTTTTTGGAAAGCTCATTTCACGCGCTAACACGTGTTTGATTGATTGTCGTTTCTTTTAAGTCGTTCGTGAGTTATAGCGTCGCAAACATGGAGCAAAATAAAGAGAAAATACGGCATATTTTACAGTACTACTACGATAAAGGCAAAAATGCATCTCAAGCCGCCAATAAAGTTTGTGCAGTTTATGGACCCGATACAGTTTCCATTTCCACCGCTCAACGATGGTTTCAACGTTTTCGTTCTGGTGTAGAGCCGCAAGACTTTTTTGACAACCCATTATATTTCGTATAGGATATAAACCTACACTCTACACTCTCTTTTACTATGCCTCAATTATAAAAGGTTTAATCGTTATTATCGACATGTTTATTTTGATTCGGTTTTTGTTTTGTGACTATGTACCCGGAAATTGTAAATAAAACGAAAAATATTTAATTATTCATCAATATTTATTTTGTCGATAGTCCCTACAAGATAAAATTTATTTATGCCAACGATTTTTCCAGTCCTCGAAACACTTTTCGGGATGGCCTTCAGCTTCTTCACCGGGACCGATGGATTGACGGCCGAGCTATTCAAATACGGCAGTAACTAATAAAGAGCATGCATCAGCTTCTTTATAGAATATGGTCGGACGAGAGCATACCCTCGATCGAAAGTGACAAGGAGACCCCACAATCTGCGTCAACTACCGTGGGATAAGCCTCTCAACATCGCATATATGATTCTATCGAGCGTATTGTTTGAAAGATAAAAGTCCACCGTCAACAAACTGATTGGACCTTATCAGTGTGGTTTCAGGCCTGGAAAATCAACAACTGACCAGTTATTCACCAAGCACCAAATCTTGGAAAAGACCTTTGAAAAGAGCCGTTTAATACCAACGAGGTTTCGGAGAAGGCGACCCCTATCGTGCGACTTCTTCAATCTACTCCTGGAGAAAATAAAAAAAGGTATAATCTTCTATAAGAGTGTACAGTTGCTGGCGTACGCCGATGATATTGATATCGTTGACCTCAACAATCGCGTCGTTAGTTCTGCTTTCTCCAGACTGGACAAGGAAGCAAAACAAATGGGTCTAGCAGTGAACGAGGGCAAGACGAAATATCTCCTATCATCAAACAAAAAGTTTGCGCACTCGCGATTGGCTCCCACGTCACTGCTGACAGTCAGAACTTCGAAGTTGTAGATAATTTTGTCTAGTAGGTAATTGAGAGCTAACAAAGACTCTCAGAAAAAAGAAACCCTCAACTCCGTTAGAACGACCAGGTGGAGAAGGACGTGGCTACACTTGGAATATCCAACTGGTGCAAAACAGCGAAAAGGAAGAACGATCGGCACGCTGTTTTAAACTCAGAAGAAGAAGATACATCTTTAAGCAAACATATACCGTTAAAAGTTGATTAATAAATTTATTTACATTTTAGATTAATCACAAAACAAGGATCCTCCCAAATAGCCCGACAGCATAAACATCATAAGAAGCACCTAACGTATTGTGTTTTGAAAATTCGACCACCTCACTTTTGAACGTGTTATTAAATGAAATCAAGGTTGGTGTTGGTGACGAAATATAAGGTAGGTTCCAAAGTAAACAGAACTTTTTTTCTAGCGCCTCTGATGGCGCCATCTATATGTCGACTGGTGCGTTAGAATCTATCCTTATCGATTGTCCAGTGAAAATTTCAAGACATTTCATCTATTGGAAGTGAAGTTATTGCGTTTTAAGTGTCAGTAGTTTGAGCTATCGACGCGAAAATGAGCTTCGAACATAGAGCCAACATTAAAATATGTTTTAAAATTGGTAAAACTTTTACTGAAACGTTTCAATTGATGAAGCAAGTTTATGGCA
The DNA here is from genome assembly GCF_024586455.1 of Bactrocera neohumeralis. Taxonomy (NCBI): domain Eukaryota; kingdom Metazoa; phylum Arthropoda; class Insecta; order Diptera; family Tephritidae; genus Bactrocera; species Bactrocera neohumeralis. The sequence goes on along the minus strand of NC_065921.1, from coordinate 30,723,316 downwards.
ATGATTGCCTATCCCGTAGCAGAGTGCACGAGTGGTTTCAACGTTTTCAAAGTGGTCGTGAGGACATAAATGACGATCAACATGTGAGCCAATCAAAATCCGTGATCACCGGAAATTCCATGGAAACTGTGCGTGAATTCATCAAAAATCAGCCGAAATCATCCCTGAAATTCATGGAAATGGAATAGAATATCTCCAAAACATCGATTTATCGCATTTTGACCAAACATTTGGGCTTACGAAAGGTGTTTTCACGGTTTGTTCCGCACAAATTGACTGAAGACCGAAAATTGCTCTGAATCCAACATTCGAAAGATATCATTAAAGAGGCCACCCGGCTAAAAATTTAATGCCGTATTCTACCTTTTTGAAGCGTTTGGTATTCACCTGATATGGCACCGTGCGACTTTTTCCTTTTCGGAAAAATGCCTTTGCCCATGAAAGGAAAGCCTTATGCAGACGTAGAGGCCATCCAAAGGGCTTGCACCGGCATGCTGGCGGCCATACCGGCCAACGAGCTAAAACACTCGTTGGACATGCTTTTGGACCATGCAAAAAGTTGTATTGAAGCAGAAGGAGACTATTTTGAACAAAATAAATTAACTTCGCCTAAAAACCATTTGTTCTGTTTTGTTTTTAAGTCCTGTTTACTTTGGAACACACCTTGACATACATACTTCCTTCAACAAAATTCAGTTTGGCTCTAAAAATAAATAAGTATGATTTCACTCCAATTTTTATGATATACTTATAATGTTTATTACAATTGAACAAGATCGATTTGTAATTTCTCTGCTCGCTTTTTGCTAGTCTAGTGCTAGTCTAATGAATTCATACTAGAGAGTATGCGGATACCTCATTAAAGTGGTATATATACGTTAAAATTTTATATAGGGTCATACTCCGCTATGCTGAATAGAATTCGCCTTGCATTTTGTCAGTTCCAACAAGATAGCGGCCCGAAATAGACTTCGGGTTTTGCAAAAGAATGGATTTTAAGATCATGGTGTTAAGGTAGTGGCTTGCCCAGCGCAATCACCAAGTCTGAATCTAATCGAAAACTTATGGAAAACTGCTAAGGAAAATATTGGGCCCGTTTAACTAAAAAGAAAAGGCCTGGAACTCTGTTCCACCGAACACTTTTCGAAGCCTAATTAAATATAATATATATTTGTTAGAGCAAAATAGAAAAAAAATGCACAGAATTAAGTAGTCAGCGGTATTCGTAGTTGCCAGAATGCTCGAGTGCCGAAGTTTTGTTAACTGTCTTGTATATAAGAGCTGCAGGGTTGTGCAGCAGGCACAATACTAATTAGAGTGTTGCTAAGTAAAGAGCTATAAGAAAGAAATTGTAAACTCGAAAGCGTTAAGTTGTTTGAATAAGAAATGAGATATGTAAGTGCATAGCAATTAAGTTGGGACTTTTATTTAACAATCCAATGATCGGACATTGATAGACTGAAAACTAAGGCTGACTTCATCGCCGTCCAAGAAATGAGATGTACGGGATAAGGACTGAGGCATGTAGGTCCTTGTGGCATTTACTACAGTGGCCATATAAAGGGGCGCAAATTCGGTGTGTCATTCACCCCGGTGGATGAACGTCTAGCCACAATCCGCATTAAAGCGAAGTTTTTCGACATATCGCTGATTTGCGTCCACGCACCTTCGAAAGGATAAGACAATGAGACCAAAAATGACTTCTATGAGCGCTTGAAGCGCACCTGTGAGATCTGCCCCCGCCACAATGTCAAAATCGAGCTTGGCAACTTTAGCGCCAGGGTGGGCAAGGAAGGTATCTTTCGCACAATAGCCAGTAAATTCAGCCTCCACGAGGTAACATCCCCAAATGGGTTGATTCCAGCATGAGATTCCAGCATATGAAAATACATCAAGCTACCTTGCTGTCTCCGGATTGAAAAGCCACTAACCAGATCCATCATGTTGTGATAGACGGAAGACACGTCTCCAGTGTATGAGACGTGCGAACGCTTCGAAGTCCTAACATCAACTAGGACAACTATCTTGCTGCAGCCAAGATTCGCACCCGCAAGCGAATCAAGCTGGCCGACAGGGATAATTCTCCAAAATTCTACGAAAAGCTGCGGCGACTAACAGAGGATTTCAAGATCGGAGCGTACTCTTGTAGAACACCTAGAGGTAATATAATAATAACCGATGCAAAGAGCATACTAAAATTAAAATTATGGATGGAACACCTCCATACTAACACCAGCCTGCTGAATGGCAGTGAAGGCATAAGATCAGAAGATGGTGAACCCGATTCGAAGTTCGAGTAGCAATTACCCATCTGAAGAACAACAAAGCGGGGGCCGATGGATTACTGGCCGATCTATTCAAACACGGCGGCGAAGAACTGATAAAGAGCATGCATCAGCATCTTTGTAGAATATGAACCGTCGAAAGCATGCCCGAGGATTGAAATTTAAGTGTGCGTTTCCCAATCCTCAAAAAAGAAACTCCACAGTCTGCGCCAACTACCGTGGAATAAGAGTGCTCAACATAGCGTATAAGGTTCTATAGAACGTATTGTGTGAAAGATTAAAGCCCACCGTCAACAAACTGATTGGGTCTTATCAGTATGGCTTTAAATCTAGCAAGTCAACAATTGACTAGATATTCACCATGCGCCAAATCTAGGAAAAGATCGATTTCAAAGCTGCTTTTGACGCCACAAAAAGAAGCTGTCTTTATGTCGCGATGTCTGAATTTGGTATCCCCGCAACACTAATACGGCTGTGTAAACTGACGGTGAGCAACACCAAAAGCTCCGTCAGGATCCGGAAGGACCTCTCCGAACCGTTCGATACTAAAAGAGGTTTCAGACAAGGCGACTCCCTTTCGTGTGACTTCTTCAATCTGCTGCAGGTTGAGCAGCAACCAAACGAGGTTTCAGACAAGGCGAGCCCCTTTTGTGTGACTTTTTCAACCTACTTCTGGAAAAAATAATTTGAGCTGCAGAACTTAATCGAGCAGATACAATCTTTTTTAAGAGTGTACAGCTGCTGGCATACGCTGATGATATTGATATCATTGACCTCAATATCCGCGACGTTAGTTCTGCTTTCTTCAGGTTAGACAAAGAAGCAAAGCAAATGAGTCTGGTAGTGAACGAGGGCAAGACGAAATATCTCCTGTCATCAAACAAACAGACGTCTATCTTGGAACCAGCATCAGCATCAACACCAACAACAACGTCAGCCTCGAAATCCAACGCAGAATATCTCTTGCCAACAAGTGCTACTTCGAACTAAGTGGGCAATTGAGAAGTAAAGTTCTCTCTCGACTCTTTATTCCCGTCCTGCTATATGGTGCAGAAGCATGGACGATGACAACATCTGATGAGTCGACATTGCGAGTTTTCGAAACAATAGTTCTGCGAAAGATTTATGTTTCTTTGCGCGTTGGCCACCGCGAATGTCGAATTAGATGGAACTATGAGCTGTATGTCGATGCATGCGACGACATGACATAGTTCAGCGAATTAAAAGACAGCGGCTACGCTGGCAAGGTCATGTTGACAGGATGGACGCAAACACTCCAGCGCTGAAAGTATTCGACGCAGTACCCGCCGGGGGAAGCAGAGGAATAGGAAGGCCTCCACTCCGTCGGAAGGACCAAGTGGAGAAGGACCTGGCTTCGCTTGGAATATCCAATTGGCGCCACGTACCGAACGGGTTTTCGAGCAAAATTTAAATTATAAAGTCTTATCTTACTTAGTAGGAAAAATTATTCAGTGGAGCATGAATGGAGCGACTACCATTATGTGCAATTAGATACTTATCAAAGAAAATAACCCTGATGTAATATGTATTCAAGAGACTCAGATTCCAATAAGATATTTTAAAAAAATAATCTTACCCCAAACAATACTTTGGCTACTTTTTTTAATTTACACAACATACTATAGTACAATCTAACAAACAAGGAGTTGGTACACTAGTTAAAAGATACATATCGACGAAATTTTTAATATAACTTCAACACTGTCAACCATAACAATGAAATTATAAGTTAATCATTCAATTTGTATAGTCAATACATACAATTCCCCCCCAACAAGCGTTTAACGAAACTGACCTAAGGTATATGTATAAACCAAGCTTCTCAAACCTGTCTTATAAGGGTTGGCACCTTCAATATTTGGAACCCACTTTGGGGCTCTCCCAAATCAAATGCAAGAGGATTGATAATTGAAAACCTTACAATAAACCACAAAATGACATTATTTAATAATGGCGCGCCAACACACTTCTCAACCCATTCACCTTTCACCAATGTAGACCTTCCTTTCTGTTCCCCCAGACAGTCTCCCAGAATCGAGTGAAGACTTTTTCCGAACTTAAAGGTGACCCAATTTTAATCAATATTGGTACCGAACTACATGCTACAAAATATACTCACAAAAAGAATGGACATGATGGTGTAGGATCATAAATTTAAGACAGACTAAGCAAAGTGGAACAAATTTCAAGCAGAAATAATAAACAATATGAATAACTAACCCACAGGCAATATAGACCAAAAAAACATCTATTATTACAAAAGCTATACGTTCTGCAGCAAACAATTCAATTCTCCAAAGCAAAACAAAAAGTTTCGAAAGCCTCCCCCAGCTGTGAAATATAGAGCACCAAGACCTTCGCGCTTAAAAATCACCGATATGAATATAATTAGTTGTAAAAAATTTAATGCATACTTCAAAAGGGCGGCCAAGAGAAAGAATTTTTAAACTTTCACCTCGATAATTTCCCCTTCAGCAACCTCTAAAAACTTTGGTATTACAATAAACTTCTAACCAGTATGGAACCATGGAACGGTTCTATGCGATTCCATAGATATTCGAGCAACTTTCGCCCGACATTGTTCTCAATATTCCGTTGACGGAAATTTTTCCGAAGAATACGAGTACATCCGGGAGAAGCAACGTTGGCGTTTTCACGACCTACGCTATTTTAAATCTTTCCTTACCGTCAATTCGCATAGACAGTAAGATAGCATACTGTGAATTGGAATCTGCCTTTCTACAGGTACATACAAAATATTAAAATAACTATGTATGCAGATTTTGCTTTTATGTACACTAATTTGAAAGATCCGCAGGCAACTAATGTATTCAATGAAGTACTTGCAAAGTTCGAAAAATCGGGTTCTCTGTCCGGAGCATTTATCTCAATTTCTAAATGTAAAATATTAAAAAAAAGAAATGTTCACACCCGCAACTAATTTTCGACAACAATTTAATAACTTCTGTAAATAACATAAAAATATTAGGAATATGTTTTGACATACAATACTCTCTAAAATAGACTACGTCTGGCGATTTACGTTTGATGCTCGAACAAAAACATAGGAGGCTGCTATATATGTATATATATTTCTGGCCTAGGCAACACTAAGTGTTGCCAGGTGCAATCTGACATTTCCATTGGAAAGTTTGACATTCTTTAGCATAACATCACTCAGAACGTTTTGTCATTTAATCGTGAAGTGTTTTATTTACAGGGAATTAAAAAATTCATCTCGGCCAAAAAATGGAATTAACTCGTGAACATTTTCGTGCGATCATTTTTCATAACTTTCGACGTGGATTATCACGACAAGAGTGCATCGATGAACTAAAATCTTTGTATGGCTATGAAGCACCATCCTATAGAACTGTGAAAACTGGTACAACGCTCGCTCAATTCAATCGTGGCCGACGCTCGCTCAAAGACGAATTCCGTGAAGGTCGTCCAAAAACAGCCGTTGTGCCAGAAAACATCGATGCCGTACGTGAACTGATAAAGGCTGCAAGACCGTCATGTAACATACCTTCAGATAGAGGCATGCCTATGCATTTCTCCCACCAGCATACATTCGATATTGCATGAACACCTGGCCGTAAAAGAGGTTTGTTCTCGTTGGATCCCGCACAATTTGACAATCGCTCAAAAAAGGCTCGTGTGGATTGGTGTAAAGAAATGCTGAAAAAATACGATCGCGGTGCTTCAAAAGACGTTTATAAGATCGTCACAGGTGACGAATCATGGATCTATGCGTATGAGCCCGAAACAAAACAGCACTTCGAAGAAGCACTTCGAAGCAAATGGTCGCCTGTTTCTTCGGCAAAACTGGTCATGTCGCGACTATTCCGCTTGAGCAACGTAGAACGGTCAATTCTGAGTGGTACACCACCATTTGTTTGCCTGAAGTCTTCGGAGAAATTCGAAAAACGAACAAGAGAAGGCGAATCATTGTGCACCATGACAATGCGAGCTCTCACACCAGCGCCTTTTTGACCGGCCAAAACGTCGAATTGATGGGTCATCCGCCGTACAGCCCTGACTTGGCACGCAATGACTTCTTTTTATTCCCACACATCAAGAAAATAATGCGTGGTCAACGATTTTCGTCGCCAGAAGATGCTGTTGAAGCATTCAAAAACCATGTTTTGGAGGTGTCTCAATCGGAGTGGAAAAAGTGCTTCGAAAATTGGTTTGAGCGCATGCAAAAGTGTATAAATCTTGATGGAGAATATTTTGAAAAACAATAAAACCATTTTCGTTGATAAATATTCCTATTTTCATTATTAGGCCAGAAATATATATAGCAGCCTTTAAAGCAGTTGGCGACCCCGTACCACGCTGCGATTCGTCACAGCTTATACGCCTTTCCGACATCACCAACAAAATGTATCTTAGGGGAAAGTGACTTACAGTCAATAATAAAAAGAGTATACGAAAAAACGATACAACTCCTTCCAAAAATACTTAATTCTCCAAACACTGGCATCCAGAAATGTATAATTTTTGGAGCAAAATATAAAAGAAATTTACAACTCAAATCTAACCTTGCTGCCTCCAGTTTGCCAAAACTTTTAACATTCATCTCCCATCCAAGCTTTATACAGCCAACACTCAACTTGAATGGCTGATTAGTGAAGTTTCATTAAATATATCTACATTAGTTTAAAAAATCCACCACCAGTAACACAATTTTTCAGCAAAACTTCATAGATTTAAGAAATGATTTTCAGAACAAAAAGTTTAAAACAATTTATACAAATAGGTCCAAATTAACTAACACAGCCTACGCAGGACCGCAGCTTACGGGAACACGATTACAGGCGCAATTCTTCCACCATATTCGCCCATATTTACCGCCGAGGCAATTGGAATATATATGGCGTTAAAACACGCTATCCTAAAAAAACAAATTCGTAATTTGGTCAGACAGCTTCTCTTGCTTGAACGCCATACTCAACGAAGTAATTCCATAATAATATCAAAAATTCAAAATATTTGGATTAAACATAAGAGAAAACTAGCTCTTCTCTGGCTACCAGGGCACGTTTGCATTCCTGGGAACTAATATGCTGGCTACGCGGCAAGATTCTTCGAATCTGCCTCATGTTCCTAGTAAGGTTAATTCGAGCGAAAAAAGCATATTTTCAATAATTTTTTTTAACGGTACAATCAATATTTATTTATTTGTATAATTATAGCAAAAAAATTTATGATATGTAAAGACTATTCTGTGAAAGTTTCATGGAAAAATATTAAAAAATGAGCCGGTGACAGAGAATCTTCGCAGACCTTCCAAAAAAAAATTGATTCGCGGTGAACCGCATAACTCATGACTGGATCATTTGAAATTAAAAAACCAAATTGATTTGATTAATTGATAAGCTTCCTCAGATAACGCTGTCGAGTTTTTTTAATGATTTTTCAATTTTTTACAACGCTCGGAACTCAAAATACTGATTTTTCACCAAAAAAATCAGAAATTTTAAAACAAAAAAAAACTCGACAGCGTTATCTCACAATTTATGTCAAGAAAGACTATGCAAAATTTCAAAAGGATCGGTTCAGTAGATTTTGAGCTACAGAGTTCACCGGCTTCGAAAGAGTAAAGTGTGAGAAAAACGCGTTTAAAGTTTCACAGCCGCTCACAATCAAATCGGAGGGCAGAGACTTCCAAGTGTACTATATCTCCGTCAATTTTGCTTTAATTGCTCTCATTTTCAATTTTCACAGAATAATTTTAAGATATATTAAGATATAAAAAAATAAAAATGCAAAAAAAAAATACCTTACTACCCCCTTAACGAGGTTCAAAACCAAAATGATTTCAAAAAATTTTTAGCCGACACAATTATGAAATGAAAGTTGCAGACTGTAAAAAATCTGAACACAAATACTCAAACTTCAACCAAATACGTGAAAAAATATGCTACCCAACAACATCTCGCGGCAGCAAGCAACAGTTTTTAAACGTTTAAGGATCGAACACACGCAAATCGCTCACCAACACTTTATTAACGGCAATCTTACACCATCATGCCCATTTATCCTCTCATAATAACATATATTATTAAGCTATTTGACACATTTATGTATCTCCTGGAATAAAACTCAGTAATAAATAAATCCTCGTTAAGCCAACCAATTCTACAAATAATATTAGATATTTTTATTAATATGAATATTTCAGTTAAAAAAGTACTATTAGAAAAATATCAAGCGTTTAGAATAATGTAATATCATAAGAATTACCTGTCCTTTTTCCTTAAGTGCATTGGCCAAATTGCAATATGCATCTGGAAAGTTGGGCTGAAGCTCAATTGCTCGTTTGTAAGTGTCTATAGCCAAATCAATTAACCCCTGTTCGTAATAGACACACGCTAAGTTTCCATGAACGACCGCATTATTAGGCGACAAACTCAGCGCACGAAGATATGCTGCTACTGCTCTAAAAATAAAAGACAGACATAATGTGTAGATTTTTGATATGATTAATACATTTACAGACGCCAAATAAAGTCTACATATCCCCTTGAAAAGTGCAGTTCTAAGCTATGTTTGTACAAGGGAACATAAAAATACATATTAAGCGACCTCTAATTCAGAGCAAAAGTATACTTTGGCAATTTTTATTTTCTTGCAACATGTTTCTACAGAGTATAATAGTTTTGTTCACCTAACGGTTGTTTGTACAACCTAAATCTATATAAATGTACATATATAAACATATATATGTTTTTTTTTTTTTGGTCAACTGAAACAATGAAACATCATAGTATTGTTACCAACAAAATACTACATTGCTCATATGGTATTTTGCTGGTATTTGGTGACACACATATGGTATTTGTACCATATATGGTATTGTTACTACATGTCTGTCACGGGTATTAACACCATATACTATATTCCAATTGCCTCGGCGGTAAATACGGGCGAATATGGTGAAAAATTGCGTCTGTAATCGTATATATATATATAGGAGATAGGTATAGATACATAGTATAGATATATATCTATATATACATATATATAGATTTAGGTGAACAAAACTATTATGTATATATGTACATACATATGTATCTTATACTATGTTCGGACCGACATTGAAAACATTTTGAAAACACATTTGTATGTTGTAGAATCTAAGTCGTTCGGACCGACAATGTGTGTTTTCGATGAGTTTTCACTGACAACTATCAATAGCGGCATTCTCTTGTTCTTGCAAGATTGCACGATGACACAAAATGCAAAAATCTTATACCGAAATATGCAAGGCCAAGAGAGCACCCATTGCAGAATCTAGTGATATATGACGGCACGAAAATAAACATGGATTTTGGTCTGACATATTTTACAGCCATTGCAAATAATTTTCTTCATGTGAAGAAAATTCTGCAATTTCTGCACCGTGCAAGGTTTTGCAAGAGCAAAGAATCCCCCTAATATAAGAATATCAAGCGAAAGCTGTTTTTGTATATGGAATGTAAGCAAATATCAAGTGACAATTTAGGGAAAGCAAAATATGTCTTCCAAAAACATCGATTAAACTAGAGCAGGCACCGATTATAATGAGTGGAATGTAAGTTTTCAAGTAGTTTTTAGCGAAAACTGGTTTTTAAAGTGTTTTCGTTTGACAGATTTCACATGGACGAAAACACAAGTTTTCGTGCGAAAACCAGTTTTTCCCCACGAAAACATGTTTACGTTGTCGGTCCGAACATAGTATTTGCCGTCATAAGTTTAAGCTTGTCTGCAAAATAAATGTTTATTGCCTTAAGTAATAGGAATTATTGTTTAAATAATTAACATTTTTTATTGAATGCAAGTTCAACTTGTTGAGTTCTGACAGGAAGCCAAATACATACTACATATGTACTTATGTATATAGAGGAAAAATATAGAAGCGTTATTATCAAAAAACTTGCTTCAGTCAAACACGGCGGTTCTGTAATGGTGGTTCGGGCTGGAGTGGGAAGTTTATTTATTGAATTTGTGAAAAGCAGAGACAGAAGATAAAAGTTCTTGCATAATTTTTGACTAAAAAAAAATAATTATGAAGAAAGGGTCGGATATATGTATATGATATATTTTTATTTTTTTTTTTGGGACTACACAAATATGTCAAAAACTTGTAAAAATTTATTTATATATTTATTATATTATCTAGTTCTCACAAAATAATAGTTATGCGGTAAGTTTTACTTAACTCTTGCGCAATGAAAATAATACTGCGAGTGTATTAATCGTTAATTTAAACACGTTTTTTTATTGTGCTTAAGAAATTATATTGTCTACATTTTGATCTGTTTGACATTTTTGGGGAAAGAGATTGATTAAAATTTTCAGACAAACTTGTATGAGGTTTCGTATTATCCTGATGGAACACTACACCATTTCTATTGACCAATTTTGTTCTCCTCTGTTTGAGTGCATCACTCAATTTGTCCAGCTAAACAGAATACAATTTAGAAATAATTATCGTACAAAAGCTTAACCCTGAACGGTTATACATTCGTCGAATCGAACGCACCGCCGGCATTTCTTCTTAACATTGTTGTTTTTACTCAATTCGCTTTCTTTTTTCCAACAGTGTCACTTGACAGTGTCAACTTATCTCTCATTGGAAGTGAGAGAGCAATTACTAAACGTCAAAGCCTCCTGAACTTTGACAACTGATCCGAGTTCAGGACGTTTAGCAATTGGAAACGACCGATGGCCAGATTGAAATTTTACCAAAAAAATATGTACACGGTGGGATTTGTTGCATTGTTCAAGACCACTTATAAAAAATGTAAAACAATGGAAATTCAATAAATTTGTAAAATTTTAATGTATTTGATGAAACGTTTTGTGATGTCAAGCATCATAGTATTAAGGGGGGCCGTCTCCCCGGGCACAACGTCTTGGGGGGCAGAAAAATACTTCAACAAATTTTTTTACAAAATTTATTATAAAAGATAAAGAGTTGTACACTCACAATGTGATAATCTGAATAACAATGAAAAATATTAATTTTTACTCGAATACTCTTCAGTCTTTGAATTTTTCTCATATCTTTTGGTTTATATCTTTCTTAAAAATAGTGATAGAACTTCAAGATGCACTTTTCTAACTATGTCTAGCGACGTGTCACTCTCACAGTTACCCTATACTTTGAATGTAACAAATACTTTTATTTATCCAAATTCTCAAAAATGGCATTTAAAAACTCCAATTCGATCAAAAATTCGTGCAAATTGTGTGAAAAAAGTACAAAACATATGGCGAAAATGGGTTTTTTCTTGGCTTTTAATAAGATGTCTTGTAAATTTATTATCAATTTCCTCAAAAACCGTATTGTGAGAATTTTGGAACTTCAGAATTTGCGTGGCTTCTAGTTCCTAAATTTTATATACTTAATATCGAAGATATTTTGTAAAAATTCACTATTCGAACCACCTCATGAAACTTGTAGGTAGGTAGATAAAGGGGGGCAGCAGAACATCCTTGGCCCCGGGCGCCCGAAGTTGTAGCTACGCCACTGCCATATAAGGTGCGTGCCATATCAGGCGAATACGGGGAGTGGGTTAATGGTTAAAATGTGATTTTGGGTCAAATAATCGGGCACAAGCGTCGATCGAATGTTGGATTCTAAGCAATTTATGAGCGTCAGTCAATTTGTGCGGAACAAACCGTGCACACACCTTTCGTGAGCCCAAATGTTCGATCAAAATGCGATAAATCGATGTTTTGGAGATGTTCAATTCCATTTGCATGAATTTCAATGATGATTTCGGCTGATTTTTGATGAATTCACGCACAGTTTCAATGGAATTTCCGGTGAACACGGATTTTGATTGGCCCACATGTTGATTGTCATTTCTGTCCTTACGACTACTTTGCAATCGTTGAAACCACTCGTGCACTCTGCTACGGGATAGGCAATCATCGCCATAAACTCGTTTCATCAATTAAAACGTTTCAGTAAAAGTTTTACCAATTTGAAAACAAAATTTAATGTTGGCTTTTTGTTCGAAGCTCATTTTCGCACCGATAACACAAACATACTGACACTTAAAACGCAATAACTTCAATTCCAAGCGATGAAATGTCATGAAATTCTCACTGGAGTGGACAATCGATATAGATAGATATAGATGGTGCCGCCACGGCTGAATTTTCAACACTTATATAAACAAATTTCAGGAGACATTGTTCAAATAAGTACCTTTGATATGCCATATTATATTTTTGAAATAATGGGTTGTCAAAAAAGTCTTGCGGTATTTTTATTGAATTTTTTTTTTTTTTTTTTGAAATTGAAATGAACTTTTTATGACTCATGCCCAGCTCTAGACCGATGCTACGGCTGCTACTATGCCGGTCTCTTTCGACCAATTCAGCGATTTTATCGCAATTTTCCACGACAGGCCTTCCGGAGCGTGGCGCATCTTCGACCACCTCTACACCACAACGAAAACGTTTAAACCATCGTTGTGCGGTGGAAGTGGAAACTGTATCGGGTCCATAAACTGCACAAATTGTATTGGCGGCTTGAGATGCATTTTTGCCTTTATCGTAGTAGTACTGTAAAATATGTCGTATTTTCTCTTTATTTTGCTCCATGTTTGCGACGCTATAACTCACGAACGACTTAAAAGAAACGACAATCAATCAAACACGTGTTAGCGCGTGAAATGAGCTTTCCAACAAGGTATAGCACGACCCGATGCGACGAATAAAACTAGAACTACGCGCTTACAGCGCCAACTAGCGAAAATACCGCAAGACTTTTTTGATATTAATATATGATTGTTTATATTTAAAAAAAAAATCGTAAAAATACCTTGTTTTAAACCTCTTAAACACAGCTAACCCGTAAAACAATAGTCCTTAATGGGGTTGTTTGCTGAAGAGCGTTCGGGAAAACCACCCACGCTAAAAAAATGAACGGGTTCAAAGATTGATTTCTGTGGTGCACTAAGCACAACACCAACAATGGCATTAGGGATTGTTGCTTGTCTTCAGAGGGATTGTTTCAAGTCGGCTTGGTTTTAAATTTATTTTTCCAAAACTGACTGAAAATCTGTCATAATATTGTAACATTTAAAAATTGAGGATGTACTATATGTGTTTAAACGATGTGTGGACTGCAATAAATAAGCCAGTAAATTTGGTAGTATTTTGAAACACTGTAATAGTTCAGAATGTCTAAATACACTCATGTGGTTATTATATCATATGTAATCCTCATTCCTTATTCCAGAAGATGGACACATCTTTCTTGTATTACATTAAGAGAATTAAAAAAATGTTCTTTCATAACTAATAGATATAGTTTGTGGAATAAAATTAAATTTGCAGTGCCGATCCCATACAATGACCGATACTTTTCCGTGCTTAACTGTTGGACGTACATATGTTGATTTCTTCTGTAATTTTCTTCCACATTAATGACCGCACCAATAATAACGAGCTTAAATTTCTTCCGTGCAACTTTACCGTTATTACAGTTTCAATTTGGTTGCGCGAAAAAGCTATAAAATGGATTCCATTTCAGCGATATCTTGCTGTTGTTGTGCACATCAATACTAATGAGGAAATTAAGAACTTACACACTTACAAAAATACAACTATTTAACTCTATTTCACTAGCCAGGATTGAAAACACTTCAAAAAATTAAAAAAATATGTTCGTTTCAGTTCCAATAACTCCAAGCGATAACGAATATCTCGTAGACCCGCAGTATCTTATAATTTTTTATGTGACTGCCAAAAATAAATTTAAAAAAATACCAAAATTTAAATGAAATTATTTTGATAGTAGGTCTCAACCCGGTATCATATTATGAATAAACTTTTTCTCAACACTCAACTCAACAAAAATACAAACATCGACGGAAAGGCGACGAAGGCAGGTGAAGGGAGGTGGAAACCGACACCCAGATCTATCCCAGGCGGGACTGCTGCTCCTGGAGAGATGAACCCGTAGATGGGTAACTGCAGCAACAAGACCTAGACCCCAGTAGGAGTCTTCTCATCAGGCTGTGGGATGGGGGAAGACGATGCAAACCCGCCGACAGGAGACGTGAAGAAGGCTGGAGCCTTCATACGCGGCGGAATCGCCCCACTACAGAGGATTGAATTATGAAGTGACTTTTAGGGGGCAGAAGCAAAGCAGCTCTAGCGAAGAAGCTGAAGTCAGACTGCCGATTGGCAGCCAAAATAGTGGAACGCTACGGTGATAAGCATGCTGGTCAGGTATCTGAGCAGGATGCTAATACACTCGAGTGGGCTAAGAAGGTGCTGAGCGAGGGCGAGAGTAGGGAGGACGGCGCCATCTTCGACGCAGAATGGGAGAGAGTAGCGGCGGCTATCTCTTCAGTCTTCCATAAGGTGGTCAAAAGAAACCCTGGGCCACCTCCAAAATGTGTGAGTGCCAGATGGCACCATAGGCTGTATAAGCGAACAAGATGTGCCGATGAAAGATAAATGCGGAGTCCAACGGTCTTCTCAGCAAAACCAAGGGTTCTCTGGGTTCAAAATGGTCGTGCTTAAAGTACTCCTGTCGGATTCCAGAGCTGATGACAGCCAAGTTGCAGTTGCGGTGGATAAGGCAGATGGCGTTGGTGATGGGCAAACGACCATGGATAACGACCCGAATCTCTCGGACGCAGCGAAATCTGGAGGCGGCTCGTCAATCGGCGACTTCGTTTTCAGCTTCGATCAATTGTTTGAGGAGGTGCAGGTCGATCGAAATTCAAGGGTCGAAGTCTTCAGCTCGGCGTGCAATACTGTATTGAAGAGCTACTGTCCACTGAAAACACCGAAGGGAAGAGGGAAAACACTCTGGTGGACTATGGAACTCTCGGATATCAGGGCGTCCTGCAAACGTTTATTTAACAGGACCTTTAGGAGTGGACATTGTATAAAACGGAACTTGCAATATATAAGTCCGAGTTAAGAAAGGCAAAGAGGACCTCATGGAAAAGCTTTTGCGAAAAAGTGGAGGGATGTCGAGTCCTCTAGGTTTCACGAGGGTAATCACAAGGAAGCAAATGGGAAGTGGGCCCTGAGCAGTGAAGAAACTCTTCAGATGCTCCTTGATGCTCACTTCCTCTATGGGGGTATCTCTCGGAATGTTGCATGACTGCACGGCCTTTGTCGACCATCTGGATGAGCGACACTTGACATGGGCGATCAATTCGTTCAAACCGTTTAAGTCCATGTGAACGGACGGCATCATACCAGCGCAGCTGCAGCAGGCTGTTAAGGTGTCATGCAGCTGGTTGGTACCTATGCGAACTGCATCAGACTAGGTTACATCCCGGGGGCCTGGAGACGAGTCAGAGTTACGGGAACGGGACGCTGCTCCAGTATCCTCTTATGTTCTAAGCTGGGCCTTGCGGATTCTTAGCCAACGCTGGGTCACTATCGATACTTGCGCAGTCGGAAAGCCTCTCTAGTTATGGGGCTTTTAACAGGCCATTGCCCTATCGGCGTACATACAAAATGTTTATTTTGTACGGAAGAAACAAAATTATCACGGCGTCGGACTGTGCGCATCTCTTTTCCGATTTCGTTTTTTTGGCAATTAAACCATCGGTGGTCTCTTCCATTGGGAAGAGTGGATCAACTGTAATGGTTTTGGACAATTGGAAAAGTAGCCGTAATTAAAAATGTATGTCATTATTTGCATTAATACCAGCGCACAAATTTATTGAAAGAGTTGCTAGTGACCAAATATGAAGGATATTTCCTGCTCTCTCAATATTATGCACTACTCTGTGTCTAGCAGCTAGGGAACACAGTTGTTGTTTTTCCCCCTTTGAGGGAAGAGAAAGAAACGGTTGTTTGTAAAACCCAAAACAAATCGATAGATATAAAGTTTGGAGGTGTATGGAATCCGGAAACATGTTATACGAGTACATTGGCAATCTGGTGAGATTGGTCTTATCGATGGGGAAGTCGGACCATTGTCACATGTCATGTGACAATTACTATTATCTTCTTCTTCTTTACTGGCGTAGACACCGCTTACGCGATTATAGCCGAGTTACCAACAGCGCGCCAGTCGTTTCTTCTTTTCGCTACGTGGCGCCAATTGGATATTCCAAGCGAAGCCAGCTCCTTCTCCACTTGGTCCTTCCAACGGAGTGGAGGTCTTCCTCTTCCTCTGCTTCCACCGACGGGTACTGCGTCGAATACTTTCAGAGCTGGAGTGTTTTCGTCCATCCGGACATGACCTAGCCAGCGTAGCCGCTGTCTTTTAATTCGCTGAACTATGTCAATGACGTCATATATCTCATACAACTCATCGACTAGAGGACCATAAATCTTTCGCAGAACTTTTCTCTCGAAAACTCGTAACGTCGACTCATCGGTTGCAGTCATCGTCCAAGCCTCTGCACCATATAGCAGGACGGGAATTATGAACGACTTATAGAGTTTGGTTTTTGTTCGTCGAGAGAGGACTTTACTTTTCAATTGCCTACTCAGTCCGAAGTAGCAACTGTTGGCAAGAGCAATCCTGCGTTGGATTTCCAGGCTTGATCATAATATCGAAGGCGACTTTCAACAAGGCAGTTTTCTGCTATATCGTGTTTCAAACGTTTCAGGGTCGCTACTCGTATTAAATATAACATACTTTTGGAAGTTATCATCGCAGTGCCAGCTATCTAGATCAATCTCATTTTAAGGTCATTTAAAGTCCTTTTGAAATTTTAATACGTAAATAGCCACGTATCACGGATGTCAATTTCTAAAATTTTTTGAATATGATTTCATATTTTGGTTTATAAATAGCGTTTTTTTGTGCCACTATCATAATTCTTTAATATTGTGCATACAGGATTTTAACTCAATTCAACATTTTCGATTCGATTCTACAACTTTTGTAGGCTTCTGCAAAAGCAACACTAACATATCGAGTTAGTTTCCATGTTTTCAAAGGTTGTCAAGTGGGGACTTTCTCTTCCCTCAAAGGAGAAAATGGAGGAGCCATAAGAAAGTGGGTTATTTTGTCCAAACTACAAATAAGTTATTCATTAGAAGTCTTTTACATATTCTTTTGCAATTAGTACTAAAGAATTAGTTAGTTGTCTAACTAACCAACCCGATTTTATCCATTTTACGTCCAAAAATATACTGTTAGGAGTAAGCCATACTCTCTCATTTTCATTGATATTTGTATGTATAGTCACCCCGTTCAAAAATCTTTAAATTAGGCATATAGGGACTAAGGGATGCATTGACTGGATTCAAGTCAGATTTGACACACAGACATACTCTTATCAGGTAAAGATTCTCTCTAAATATTAATTCTCACACTCTGACTGATATTTTCTGTAAAAAGTTAACTATAGGTACGGGGTTCACATACAATTTTTAGTCATAAGTTGGCATACTTCAAAGGCACTATTCGTGCAAAGCTTTATCGCGTTATATTCCTTGTTTATTGAATTGTATCCTGAAAGTGAAAGATTCAAATAACATTTAAAGTTTGTGTTATATGGAAAGATTTCGCCCGCTTTCACACTGTAGCATAGGAAAGTGAAATAATTGACACCGAATTGGGTTTAAATCGGTAGAGGAAGGCCCGAGATATGCCATTTCACCTAAAAGAGTGCGGTGGTGCACCCATTGCTCAATTTTGACCTCGGCTCCTTCAAAGCGCTCTCATACCAACGCGGGGGTAAACTTTAACATCTCTGGCGTATTTAGTTATCGATTTATCGCGCTTTTAGTCGTACAGTACCGTTATATGGGGAGTGGGTCGGGTTGTCATCCCATTCATTTTCACACCGGCGGTATGATCTCTTATATATAGGCGAATATTGTAGCTTTAGTGGCTTAGAAAATATGTACACTAAACATATTACAGGAGGGGCCAGGCCTACTTTTTCAGACAGACATCCGGATTTCAACCAGTCTCGTCATCCTAATCATCTATACATAGAAAAGAAAGTCGTGTTAGTTACACCATTTATAACTCAAGAACGACTGAACCGATTTGGCCGAAATTTGGTGGGGAGGTGGCCTAGAACCAACGGTAAGGACATAGGATACTTTTTATATCTTTATGTTAAAAGTCAATACAATTCATAAGTGCAAAGATTATATTTAAAATCACAAGCATTGTTCAAAATCATGCAATAATTATTTGAAAATTTTAGTAATTCAAAAATAGAAAGAAATAAGTAAAAAAAATTTTATTCATACATGCTTAGTATATGGGTTATACTGATTTTGCTCCTGAACCAGGCAGTTTTTTTAGGACAAACCCGTCAGATATTTTCAATATCACAACAAAAAATGGCATTGGCATGTTGTAAGAGTATGAGAACCGAGTTTGAAAAGTGTTTCAACGATTTGCCGAAGCGCTGGCATATGCACATAACAAATGAGGGCTTTTTTGAACGCGACAACAATAATGCAGACCAATGAACGATTAAAAAACAAGTAAGGAAGGGCTAAGTTCGGGTATAACCGAACATTTCATACTCTTGCAACTTGCAAGTATTAAAGCCGGAGAAATACCTTCAGGTACATAAGTCTTGTTAGTTATATAAGGGCTACGGCAAGTTTTCACGCGATTGTTTTCATTTCAAGCACAAAAATGTACCGTTGTTAGAAAAACACGTTCTCTCAATTTTATTAAGGAAAGTCACATATTGGCCGAAATCTGTGGTAGTCATAAGGCAGAATTCATGTAAAGTTTTATCTTGTTATATTAATTGCTTCTTGATTTATATACCTGACAGCTGCCATACAAATTGAGCGATCAAAATCAAGTTCTTATCTTTCATTTTATTAGATACATATCTTCGCTAAAACTGGCGGGAATAGTTGTCTAACGCTAATTGTTCAGATCAAATTTCCTGTATGGAATAATAAAAAGTTTTATTTTAGAATTCAAGGCTTATATTATAAGAGTTTAACTTAGTATTAATAACAAACTAAAACTAAACACAGCCAAAAATAATTCACTTCAACTAAAAATACTATCGTTTTTTCGCGTTAAAAAAAAGTAAACAGTGGCAACAACCGTTGTTTGTTTTTAATACTTATTTCGGGGAAGCGCAAAATATCCTTTGGAAACTGTTACTATTCAAGTGAGTGAGTGTAGTAAAACATATTTTGATTATCATTTTTTTTTCTGAGGTTAAGTCGTTAAAACTTCAAATTTTGCAAAGAATATGCGGACAACCCCTGAAACGGTCACAAAATCATATTAGGTAAATATTTGCGCGAAACAGGAGAAATAGTTGGAAGACACCATTGGAAAATAGAAAAAATGATTGATAAACATGGTAAATATCAGACTGTTGAAAATTTGTCACGACCCGGCCGTTCAAGCGCCTCACTGACACTGAAGCGCGATCAATAGTACGGGAAGTAAAAACCAATCCAGCTTCAACGCTGTTCAAATATCAAAAAATATAGCGAAGACATCGGGTAAACCAGTAAGTGCCAGTACAATCAGGAAAACATTGCACAAAAGCGATTTGCATGGATGAGTACCACGCCAAATGTCCTATACTATACATCAAAGGCGAATTAACAGATGAACTTGGAATTTGTAAAAAAGTATACAAATCAGGCTGCAAACTTCTGGGAAAACATTTTTTATACGAACGAAAGCAAATTCGAAATATTTGAATCGAAAAACCGTTCTAAAATTTGGCGATCCAAAAATAAAGCCTTTAATGATGTGTGTTACCAACACAGAAAAGCAAAGGTGGGGGATCGGTTATAGTCTGGGGCTTTATGGCAGCATTTGGTGTTGGGAATTTGGCTTTTATTGAGTCCACGATTAACAAATTGGATTATTTGAACATTTTAAAAAATAACGTTGCTCAAAGCATTGACAAATTAGGACTATTAGGAAACTGGATCTTTCAACAGGACAACGATCCTAAACACAAGTCCAAAATTGTTAGTGAGTGGTTGTTATATCGAGCACCAAAACTCTGGATAACCCTCCACAGTCCTTAAACATTAATTCTATAGAGCATCTGTGCGAGCACCTTGACCGAAAAATCATACAGCGGGACATTTCAAGCCAGGACGACCTAAAGAAGACTTTGATTAAAGAATGGAGCAAAATCTCCCCAGAATTTACAAAAAATGTTGCGGAATATATGCTTAGAAGAGAAAGTGAGGTCCAGAAGTCCAAAGGAAAGTAAGCAAAATGCTAGAATGAATGTTAATTTAGTTTATGTACATAGATTTCAACTTTACAGCACTCTGTTTCCTTTTTTTGACGCGAAAAAGAGAGTACTTTTAGTTGAAGTGAATTATTTTTGGCTGTGTTTAGTTTTTTTTATTTAATATTGATACTAAGTTAAACTCTTATAATATATGCCTTGAATTCTATAATAAAACTTGTATTATTGCATTAAAGACTGCGTTGAAATTAGCACTTTAATATTGATAGAATTGCTGTTTACTTATTTTTGACGCTCACAGTATGTATGTGATATTTATTAATAAGAGGAAACGACTTGTCCACTTAATTTCATCAAAATATATAGTAAAACATATTGACCGACATACATAAACGGTTTAGAGTCAGGTGGAAAGTCCGAAATCCCTATATAGGGTATATTGGCGTTGATGGGAGGTTGCTGTGTATTATTCAAGTATACGCGAAAACATGTTTTAACCAAATTTTGTGAAGATAATTCATACCCCGTAGTATATGGGAGCAGGGCTAATTCGTGAACCGATTTCATAATTTTCCGTGTAGCAAACTATAGTATATCCAGAATAAAAAATTCACTTAATTCTGCTAAGTCATCTTACACATAATCGATATAAACGATATAAAGCCAACAGGAAGTTTAAAAATTTCGGTTAGAGTTAGTACTGTCACCATTTTATCAATTTTTGACATCACAACATATTATTACCAGAGAAAGATGATCTTTGATTATATGGTATGACGTTGATTGGGATGCTGGTTGACTGTTTATTTTAGTTATTTATCAATGTTTTCCAAAGAAAAAGTGAAGCCTACCTGTCAAAAATTCTTGCCTCCTTCAAAACGTTTCCCAAATTAATGTACGCATCCAGAAAGTTCGGATCCAGAGTTACAGCTTTTTCAAAGTGATGAATTGCCAACCAAATTTCTCCTTGAGCGTTGAAAACACAACCCAAATTGCTCCAAGCTACAGCAAAACCCGGACATGTCTCAATCGCTTTCAAATAGCAAGCCTGAAAATATTTTAATATCAGTTTTGTAAATATTTTTCAACCAAAGTTTAAACATTATAATTCAGATAATGTAATATAAGTTATCATAAGTTAAGATAATCCAGTATAAGTTATCAAAAACATTCTAAAAATATACAATTCATAGCATTGTGAATTTCATCATCAGCTTTATTCTAATAATCCTGAATCGACAGTTTTAAGATGCGAGTTGTAGTATATTTTTATTGATGCACGATATATCAGTTATAAATAAATAAAACAAGTAAGGAATGATTTAGTTTGGGTAAACAAGTTCTTGCTTGCGAGGACAGACGGACCGACATACGAAATTCAATTTATCATGGCAGTCGGATCTTTATTACTCTTTATCCATCTCGAAAAGGTAAATGTTTTACATACAAACGGTAAGTTAGATTGGGGTAGAGGGCTGATCGATGATCGCGCGTGGACTGGTATATGTAGCCATCGAAAATAAGAACTGCTGTGTTTGGACATACAAATTGGCAAAACGCTTAGTAGCCAATACCAATTTGCAAAGACGCTTAATTTCAACTCCCACCAGTTCGATGGGATGTCTGAAGATATGCGCTCCCAAGTGTTTAAGACTTTATCTCCCAAACGCGGGACAGTCAAAAAAGAAGTTTTGAGTCCTTTCTAACTCATCTTCTTCTAAATAGCTTTTGCAAATGGCGTCTGGTGAGATTCCCAACCATACAGCATGGGCGTCTATTGGGCAATGGCCTGTTAAAAGCCCCACAACTAGGGTGAGGCTAGCGTTACTGAGGTGCAAAGAGATCACAAGATCTCATGCGATCAATCTTGGGTCAGAAGGCTTTTACGACTGCGCAATTACAGATGGTGGCCCAGCACTTATTTCATATTGTTGCAATCTGGCAACTTACAACTTTATCATAAAGTTTGACATTTTTGATGTTATATGAGTACATACTCAGAAGGTTTTACCATACGAGCGCTATTTGTATAATTTAGAATAACTTAAAATATTCATTCCGAGAAAAAATGTAATTCGTCATTTTCACGAACAGCAAGAGTGCATGAATAAACTTCATTAAAGTTTTGACTTTGAATTTGATGTTCATCAATGGTATGGCTATTTCAATCGAGTTTGTGGATAATTCCAATACGAGTTTCGTCAAAGTCGTCCAAAATCAGTTGTTGTTCCGGAAACTATTGATGCTGTGCTCAAACTGATGGTGCAAGATCGTCATATGGCCTATCGGAAGATTGAGAGGCAAACACATTTACATTTAATATTGCATGAACACTTGATTTAGATTTTGTTTTCACGTTGGATTCTACACAATTTGTCGATTACTTAAAAAACGCCTCGTGTCGATTCTTCTTCTTCTTAATTGGCGTAGACACTGCTTACGTGATTATAGCCCAGTTAACAACAGCGCGCCAGTCATTTCTTCTTTTCGCTACGTGGCGCCAATTGGATGTTCCAACGGAGTGGAGGTCTTCCTCTTCCTGTGCTTCCCCCGGCGGGTACTGCCGCGAATACTTTCAGGCCTGGAGAGTTTTTGTCCATCCGGACAACATAGACCAGTAGCTTTTGCGTAGCCGCTGTCTTTTAATTTGTGAACTATGTCTTTCAGTCGTCGTATATCTCGTACAGCTCATCGTTCCATCGATTGCGATATTTGCCGTGGCAAATGCGCAAAGGACCATAAATCTCTCGCAGAACTTTTCTCTCGAAAACTCGCAACGTCGATTCATCAGTTGTTGTCATCGTCCAAGCCTCTGCACCATATAGCAGGACGGGAATTATGAGTGACTTATAGAGTTTAGTTTTTGTTCGTCGAGAGGGGACTTCACTTCAATTGCCTACTCAGTCCGAAGTAGCACCTGTTGGCAAGAGCAATCCTGCGTTGGATTTCCAGGTTGACATTGTTGGTGGTTTTTACACTGGTTCCTGAGTAGACGAAATTATCTACAACTTTAAAGTTATGACTGTCAACAGTGACGTGAGAGCCATGTCGCGAGTACGACGACTGTTTGTTTGATGACAGGAGATATTTCGTCTTGCCCTCGTTCACTGCCAGACCCATTTTCTGTGCAGGGTCGAGAGAAATGTTAATAAAACGTATAAACCCAAAAAAGAAACAGTCGACTGTTTGGGTGTTTCCACAAAAGCTGTTTGCGCACAAAGCACTTCGAAATAAATTGTTATTTTTTAATGTGGAAAAACTGGAATTGTCGCAACCATGCCACTAGAAAAACATAGAACAGTAAATTTTGGGAGGTGCGCAACCATTTGTTGCCAGTTGTCTTTCGGAAATCAGAAAAACCAACTGCAGAAGACGGATTACTCTTCATCACGACAATGCGAGTTTTCTATCATCGACTGAAACAAGTTAATTATTGCGCACTCCAAACATCTATTTGATGAGTCATCCGTATAGTTCTGACTAGAGTTGCCATTTCGATCTGATTGAACCAAAATTGGTAGGTTCATTTGCCTTTGATAGTTTGGTTGGAACAATAAATGCCTAAAATTTACGCTGTAACCGAACAAAATGATATTGATGTCAGGTAAATAAAAACTTTTGCGACATGTCAATTAACAACTTTAAAATTTTATTGTTGTTGTAGGGGTTATCTAATCCCCATTTAGGTGATAGGGTTCAAGCAGATTGTCATCGAAGTCACTTAACGCTAGATCCAGGATATTTCGTTATATTTCGCCGAATCGAATTATAGGAGAAAAGTGTTAGAAGAGTGGAACTCATTGGGCATGCAAAAAGGTGGTCAGACGGTGCGGGGACTCATTTCACGAAGGACATATAACCTGATAAGTCGGGGTCAAAACAATCAATCTTCTTCAAAAATCTCAAATTTTTTTTGCTGTGAATTTTTGTGCGATTTTTCAATTTTAATATCTTTAATTAATTATTTATTAAGTGATTTGATTGTGCAGAAGAAATAAGTATCGTGTTCCTTACATTGAATTTTGCATTGACTTTTAGTTTAAACATTATTATTTCAATACCGAGTCATGTTTTTTGTTCATTTTGTTTTATTTTATTTTTTTTTTTAACTCATATCCTTTCGCTATTCACAGCTGTGTTTAACGAATTTAACGAATTTTTGGAAAAAATATCCGAGAAAAATATCCAAATTAATTTAATTCGGAATAAAAAGTTGAATAGTGAACTTTCTACTGTAAATTGCTCTGATTATTATGGAGATATTGAACTGAGTGTCTGAAGTATGTTCCTAAATTAAGGGGGTATTCTGGTCTAGAAATTTAAAAAATTTTTTTTATATTTTCAAAGTTTAACTATTCAAGAATATGTGTACAAGAGGATTTTTCAAAATTCAAATTATTTTCGGAGATATAGGCATTTTTCTGATCCGGCATCCAAACTGGTTCGGCCGGAACTAATCGAACAAAAGACTTTACGCGAAACTTTAAACGCGTTTTTCTCAAAACTGACTTTTTCGGAACGATACCCACGATTTCTCAGGTTCTACTAGACCGATTTACTTGAAATTTTTATAGAGTCTTCTTTATAGGCTTGTCTATGGTTGGAACTAGCCCCATCCCCAAATTTTTATTTTTATTATTTTTAAAAAATTCGAAATAGTCAGAAAAAGTGATCCAAAAAAACTTTTTTTTGAGGCAGTCGCCATTTTGTGAAAAATTTTTTTCCCACTTTTCCGTAGTTTCGGCCATTGCGACATTATTCTAGATTAATAATCTTTTTTTTTTTTGGTTTCAGATAACTAGGAGGGTTGAAATCATGGGTATGGTCACGTGGAAATTTTTAGAGGGCCCCCACTTCGTCAGCTCATAATTTTTGAAATTTTTTACTTTTTTTAGTTTTTAATTTTTTTCTGTACTCTTCTAAAATTAACAAATAACTAATAAAAAAAAATGGATAGTAAAAATATTAATTGCCTTTTTTTACGACACTTTAAAAATTACCTGAAATTCATGCTTCTAGACCAGAATACTCCCTTAATAAAAGTAAAATTACAAAAAAGTGGTTCTCGTAAAATTTATTTAAATTAAAAAACAGAAAACATAGAGCTTTTAAACATTTTAAAAGAACAGGCGCACTTGTCGACTATTCTAAATATTATGCACTGCGTCTACAGTATTCGGACCCAAACAAAAAATGTTACTAAATTTACTTAAATAATGTAAAAATTAATATTGTATGTAATCCAAAAGTGTTTTATAATTTCGTTAACTCCAAACTCAGGATTTCCAAATTTCCAGGCGCGATGAAATACAAATATATCATTTGACATATAACAGTCATATTATATTCAATATGTTTGCAGAATTTTTCAAGTCTTATTACTCTACAAAATTTCCTAAAAAGATTTTCTTTCGGCAGGTGCTCTCTCCGAATACTTCAATTAACGATCTAATGATTTATGAAGAATATGTCTTACTTATAATGCATAAAAGTAAATTCAGGTCATACATTGAAACCTATAGGAGTAATGTAAAACTATCAGTTATACCTAAACTTTTTCAATATCATTGCCAACAATATAACTTTTTCGATGTCTCCGTTAATTTCTTCTTCTCAGCATGGATTTCGTAACCATGAAACATTGGGTTTTAGGGAACAAAAGCACATGGATACTTTGTACCCTGACTTCAGCAAACCTTTCGATAAAGTAAATCTCTTGACTCTCGTACATAAACTTGATCTTCTGGGCTTTCAACCAAGATTTCTTTAATGAGTACCTTCTCATCCTTATCATCGTTCAAACTTTTTTGGAAACCAGTTTTCGAAAAACAGGTTTTAATTGTTTCCATCGTTACGTTGTCCCATGCAGTATTAATAAAATAAACAGCCTCCCAAATGTCAAATGTTTTTGAAAGTTTGTTCATTGAAATGTCATCTGCTCTAGTCAATATACATATATTTTTATAATATGAACAGGGTATATTAAGTTTGTCAAATTTGTAACATTGATCAAGGAATCGTCGACAAATGGATAAAGTATATATATAAATGATCAGTATGTTGAGCTGAGTCGATTTAGCTATGTCCGTCTGTCAGTCTGTCCGTCTGTCTGTATATTTACGAACTAGTATTCAGTTTTAAATAAACGTCAAAATATAAAAAAAGATAAAAACGTCAATTGAATAAAATTCAAGAAGCTGCACAAATTTTTAATAATAATATAACATATAGCTGCCATAAAAACTGAACGATCGGAATCAAGTTCTTGTATGGAAAACTTTCACATTTGACAAGATATATTCACGAAATTTGGTACAACTAAGGTAACAATGTAATCTCCGAAGAAATTGTTCAGATCGGTTAACTATAGCATATAGCTGCCATACAAACTGAACGATCGGAATCAAGTTCTTGTATGGACAACTTTCACATTTGGCAGGATATATTCACGAAATTTGGTATATGTTATTTTTTAAGCCAACAATGTAATCTCTAAAAAACTTGTTTAGAACGGATTACTATAGCATATAGCTTCCATACAAACTGAACACATAGTTACTAACAGAAATGCACCTGTGAAGGGTATTTAGCTTCGGTGCAACCGAAGTTAACGTTTTTTCTTGTTTAATATTGCATCTGTAGTGACATTTGAAATTCTGCATAATGCATTGATCAAGGGTCTGACAAATGGATGTTGTATTAGTAGGTAAAAAGATCAACCTTATGTTATTAAGTTTAATATCCACCGCAAGCGTTCAAGGTGTACGGACGTGTTTTGTAATTCGCTCCGTGTATTCAGATTTTGCAAAAGTAAACAATCAAAATATAAAGATAAAAACAAACAATTGAATAAAAATCAGTACACACAAATTTTTAATAATAATATAAACAAATAGTGCACAAAACAAATAGATAAAAAACAAAAAAAAACAATAATGAGTGCTTCGCAGCCTCACCGGCAAGGCCATAGGCATTCCTTAAATGCCTACTTCAGCTTTGTCGGCCCAACAACAATAACAACTACTGGCAATAAAAAGTGTAACGGCGATGATGAGTCATCGCGGGGATCAGCTGAAATAGAAACGAAGCAAAGGACGCAGTCAGCAGAAGCAGCAGAAAACAACAATCGGGCAACAACAAATGCGCTGACAGCAACCAGTCTGCAAGGTGAGAAAGTACCAATAAAAAAGCCCGTCTGTACAAACTGGCATTGGCCGCTACGTAAATATAAAAAAGAAATTAAGTCCTTCAAAGTCAGCGGCCAATCCTAAAAAGTTCAAGGCGGCACACCAAATAAAAATAAAACGGAAGTTTTAAATGGCAACAGATTTGCCATACTAAGGAATTGGTCAGACGACGATGCGAAGGGCACCACCACAGTCGTTAATGTCAAATACAGTAATACTCTTGTTGCTAAAATGAGTGAAATTATACATAGGTACTAACAATTTTCATATGCATAGTGCCTTTGAAAAAAAGTAATATAGATGAAACAAAAATTCAGTCTTATAATGAAAAAAGTTTTATGGAAATCGTTAAATTTTCTTTAATTTCTTTTAGTAACTGTGTGTTCAGTTTGTATGGAAGCTATATGCTATAGTAATCCGATCTGAACAATTTTTTCGGATATTATATTATTACCTTAAGCAGTAATCCATGTCAAATTTCGTGAAGATACCACGTCAAATGCAAAAGTTTGCCATACAAGCCCTTGATTCCGATCGTTCAGTTTGTATCGGAGATTACATAGTTGCCGTAGAAAATAATCTATACCAAATTTCGTGAAGAAACATTGTCAAATGTGAAAGTTTTCCATACAAGAACTTGATTCCGATGGAGGTAATCATACTGCTAACTACAGGGGTTGTCCTGTATATAAAGATTTGAAATCGAAGTTGTCACAGGGCATTCAAGCACGTCATAACCAAAGGTTACAAACACCCCGTAATGAAATTATAGCAACCTCAGATAAAGTTCGAATTCTATTACTTCTAACAATAATAATATGCAAGGAAGCTATGCAAATGTGGTGAAAGGCAACACTGTGCAAATGCAACTGCCGCAGAATCCACCAAATGGAGATATTGAAACTATGATTATAAATCTTCACAGTGTATGACACAATTTATGTCTAGCATGCAAAACATGATCCAAAATTTAATAAAATCAGATGCTGCAAAATTTATTAAGTAAAAAATGACCTGAGTAGCAACATTAATATTGAACACAAAATAAATACGGGAAGAGATATTGACGAAAGCTTAAGAGAACTCAATGATATAACAACTAACGCAGCTGTCTTAGCAACACCAAACAAAAGCTATAAGCCACGCTTGTTTCAGAAAAATCTCTAATAGAGAAATAGAAAAGCTTTTAAATGAAAAAAGGCGTGCAAGACGAGAATGGCAGATAAATAGCTCCTCTTTCACTCAGCTTCAATTAAAATCAGCTGTACGTAAATTGAAAAAGGGCCTTAAGCATGAGGAAGAATTCAACACTGAAATGTATATAAAGAAGCTGTGTCCAAATTCAAGAAAGCAAAATTCCCTTTGGAAATCCCAAAAGTCCATGAAGCTACTAACTGACTCAAACATGCCTATACGAGACATGGGTGGGAATTCGGTTCGAAGTGACGAGGAAAAGGCTAATTGTTTTGCAAATCACCTAGAAAAGGTATTTCAACCTAATTGCCCAAGGAACATCTTTAAGCTGTCCAGTTTACCCAACACAGCTAACGAGTCACTCGAGTCTTTTAAGACTTCACCTTCTGAAATTATTAAATAATAAAAGAACTTAACCAAAAAAGTCACCAGGAACATGATAATATTACTCAAAAATGCTAATTGAATTACCAAATATTGCTGTAGAGGTGCTCTCTTTGCTCTTCAATGCAATTCTGAGTCTCGGATACTATTCAATTTCATGGAAAAAGTCGCAGATTATCTTGATAGATAAACCTGGGAAAGACTTAACACAGCCGTCTTCATACAGACCAATCAGTCTTCTACCTTGTCTTTCTAAAATATTTGAAAAAGTGTTACTATCAATGATAACCCCTTTCCTCCACGAAAATAATATAATACCAACGCACCAATTCGGGTTTCGTGAAAAACATAGCACGATAGAGCAAGTAAATAGAATTACTAACAAGATAAAAAAAGCATTTGAGCACAGAGAGTACTGTTCAGCTATATTTCTAGACGTGGCTCAGGCGTTTGATAAGGTGTGGCATGAGGGCCTTTTATATAAGATTAAAAATATTCTACCTTTAGAATTGTATAAAACATTAGAGTCTTATTTAAAAAATAGACAATTTATGGTAAAAGTGGGAGATTTCATATCTGATGAACGACAGATAAGGGCTGGTGTACCACAGGGCAGTGTTTTAGGCCCAACTCTATACATAATATATACAGCAGATCTTCCAACAGCTAATAATGTATTGACCTCAACTTTTGCGGATGACACAGCTTTAGTGAGCCGTAACAAATGTCACATAATAGCATCAAGAATATTAGCCAAGCGCTTAAGAAAAATGGCTAGCCAACTGTCGTATAAATGTGAATGAACAGAAGTGTAAGCATGTTACATTTGTTACATTTGCGCAATATTTTAGTACCAAAAATGTGATCCAAACGGGGTTAGATCGCCGAAAAAACAGCCCTAAAAATGAACAATATTTTAGCGAATGAAGTAACATATCTTGGTATTCACCTAGATAGAAGACTAACGTGGATAAGACACATAGCGAGTAAAATAATTTGCATGAAGATAAGAGATGCAAATTTAAATTGGCTTTTAAATAAAAACTCCAAACTTAGCCTAGACAACAAAGTGCTTTTATATAATGCGGTCATAAAACCGATTTGGATGTATGGCATTTAACTGTGGGGTACGACCTGTGCAACTAATATTGATATAATACAAAGGTTCCAATCGAAAATGTTTCGAACAATTACGTGTTCACCATGATACATGCATAACGAAAATATCCACAAAGACCTTGGTATTCCTATGGTAAAGAAAGAAGTAGAAGATAGCATAATTAAATATTTATCTAAACTCCGTGATCAACCAAACCCTTTGGCTAATGCTTTGATATATTCCTGCAATCAAACACTCCTTAAAAGAAGAGATATGCCTGCGTACTAAGGAGCAACGTATCACCAAAACAGCTCAATCACTTGCTTGAGCTTGTCTAGTTTTTAAATAGATTTAAGATTTTATAAAAAAAAGATATTGCAAAAATATATATATATATATAAGTATATCGAGGGTGAGTTTTGGCTTGTCCAAAAATAGTAAAACTTTTCTCTTCTGAGAGCCCATTTTTTATCAAAGGTTAGTAGCCACTCACACATAATTTCACGAGACGACCAAGCTTTCGGCTTTGACTTCTATTCAACTGTCAGGCTTCGTAGAACGCATTTTTAAACGCGCGTGGGCTTTTCTGATCACTAACGGTATTTCTTTATCTCCAGCCATACTGGTATACAATAGCACTGTCAATCTTTCTTTCGATAATTTACCTCCAACGCAATATTCGTTCTTCAAGGCAAGAGTCTTATTTGGCAAAGCACGGAAAAAACTCCAATTTTTGCGCTAAAAGTATCTTCTGCTCTGTAGCCCAATAACCTGACTGGCAGCTTCTGTTTAAATTGATGCACATTCTTGGGATTAACCTCAGCAGATTCCCACATACGCTTTTGAACGTCACATTATGTCGTTTCCGCAATTTTCCCAACCATCTATTTGATGGCGGAAAAGTTTGAACTCAATTACCCGCATTTTTTTTCTTGCTTTTCCCCTTTATAATAGGGTCCGACACTTGTATATTTTGCTTTCTAGCTTTGACAAACAACTCAAAACACAAATTGTCTAATTTGAGTCATCATTGTTTAAGAATTTTTTCTTTTTTTTCATGTTATCATCACTCAACCATATCTTTTTATTGTCTTCCCATTTTCACAATAGTGGCGGACTGTATTTTTCCAATATCGTGTCTTTAAAAGCAAACAAATAAAAGTAAAAACATTTCTCCTTTTATAAAACATATATATAATATATCGGGTGATTTTTTTGAGGTTAGGATTTTCATGCATTAGTATTTGACAGATCACGTGGGATTTCAAACATGGTGTCAAAGAGAAAGATGCTCAGTATGCTTTATATATACGAATAGACTTACCTAACAGCAACGCTTAAATCATTGAATTTTATTACCAAAATCAGTGTTTTCGAAATGTGTTTCGCGCTTTACGTCCGATTTTGGTCTTCAAGAAGTGCTTATTTGTCTGAACCAAGTATCGGACCACTATACATTAGCTGCCATATAAACCAACGATCGAATGCAAGTTCTTGTATGGAAAGAATTTGCGTCTGTTTGACAAGTGTATCTGACCAAATTTGGCCGTTCGCAGCAATTGGGTTTTGTTATTCCATAGACCACAATGGAAGATTTTACGAAGAAATGGGTAAAACCGTTAACTATAGCATATAGCAAGATACAAAGCTGAACGATCGGACAAGTTCTTGTGTGGAAAACGTTCAAATCCGATTTATTTCGACAAATTTTGTTAGATTCATTTTCTGGTTGTAATCTCCGAAATAAGAAAATTGCCGCATTTGGGGTGAAGAGCATATAAAAGCCGTTCAAACTGAACATGCATCCCGAAAAATGCACTGTTCTTGTATGGACGCTGGTGGAATCATTTGACAACGTATATTTTCAAAATTTACGCAACGTTACGGTGAATTATTATGCTAACAAACTTTTTGTTGCCAAAAATGGAAGAAATTAACTCAGATTGGTTTCAACAAGCATATAGCTACCATACACACACTGAACGATCTAATCAAGTTCTTGAATGGAAAACTTTTGCATTTGACCCGTAAGTTGGCCATATATTTACGAAATTTGGATATTTTTTCTAAGGCACCAATGTAATCTGTGAAGGGTATATTCCAGCTTCGGAAGACAACATTTCCGAAGAAACGTTTTTCCGTTTTGCTCTTGCCCAAAATTTTTCCGAATGGACCACCTGACGCAGCCGCGGTCAACATTTAAATGAAATTATCTTCAAAAAGTTAATGTCATGAACCAATCTAACGTTTCAAATAAAGAACCGATGAGATTTTGCAAATTTTATGCTTTTTTTTTAAAAAAAAAGTTATCAAGCTCTTAAAAAATCACCCGATATAAATTTCTTTTCTTCAACAAATTTAAAATTTTAATTTTTTCTTTAGTAGAAAGTATTTTTTTGTGGGATTTTTTCCCGGTTTATTAATTAACACGACTAAATGTTTTGCGACAGATCGAATGAATCATAATTTTTCATTTTTTCAGGCTACAAATTGTTACATATACAAGGTGCGTTCCAAAGTAAACAGGAGTTTAAAAACAATCAGAACAAATGGTTTTTTCGGCAAAATCAATTTATTTTATTCAAAATAGTCTCCTTCTGCTTCCATACAGCTCTTTGCAAGGTCCAAAAGCATGCCGAACGAGTGTTTCATCTCGTTGCCCGGTATGTCCGCCAGTATGCCGTTGCAAGCCTTTTGAATGGCCTTTACGTCTGCATAACGCTTTCCTTTCATGGGCAAATGCATTTTTCCGAAAATAAAGAAGTCGCACGGTGCCATATCAGGTGTAAACGGGGAGTGGTTAATGGTTAAAATATGATTTTTGACCTCTTTAATGATGTCCTTCGAGTGTTGGATTTTGAGCATTTTATGGTCGTCAGTCAATTTGTGCGGAACAAACGGTGCACACACCTTTTGTAAGCCCAAATGTTCGGTCAAAATGCGATAAATCGATGTTTTGGAGATGTTCAATTCCATTTCCATGAATTTCAATGATGATTTCTTCTGATTTTTTCTGATTTTTACCACTTTGAAAACGTTGAAATCACTCGTGTACTCTGCTACGGGATAGGCAAACATCGCCATAAAGTTGTTTTATCAATTGAAACGTTTCGGTAAAAGTTTTACCAATTTTGAAACAAAATTTAATGTTGGCTCTTTGTTCGAAAGCTCATTTTCGCACCGATAACACAAACATACTGACACTTAAAACGCAATAACTTTACTTCCAATAGATGAAATGTCATGAAATTCTCACTGGACAATCGATAAAGATAGCAGATTCTAACGCACCAGTCGACATAAGTATAGATGGTGCCATCAAAGGGCGCTAGTTTCAAATATTCCTGTTTACTTTGGAACGCACCTTATAGATCCCGTTTCATCTTAACACGTTAATGCTTGTTCTCATAGTTTTACATACATGTGGTGTGTGTCCAAGTATGTACACATATTCGTATAACTCGTATATAGATTTCGGCTGTTCCGTTTAGTTACCCTACATCTTCATTTGTCCTCGTTGTCCCCAAAGATGAGTTTCACGTCCGCTTATCAGAGGTTTTTACAGTTTTCTTTACACTTTCGTTCGGCAATTCATTTTTTTTCTGGTCCGGTATTGAAAGGTAATGAAAATAAAAAGTTATGAAAAAACGTAAGCAAAATGAAACATGGTTCCTCAATTTTTGTCAGGTTATGGGAGATGTCCGCTTATTAGAGGTGTCTGCAAGCAGAGGTTTCACTGTACTTCAACTGATGAAAGGTGTCTGTTGCATACAAACTTAAAAAATTTGGCTGCTTGGTGTGATAGAAATTATTTGCCATTGAATCTCAAAAAAATGGAAGACAATGTGCTTTTCTAATTGATCTGCGTGTAATAAAATACTATTAACAAGAGCAAGTTTTAGACTTTGCTATAATACCAAAATCTTGAAAGCAAAAGGTATTCTCAGTTTTGTTAAACGTTGGTCTAAAGAATTTCGAGATATGTTACTAAATTACTTTTTAGGAACCCTAGTTGCCAAATAAATTCTGAAAAGCTCCTTAGGGCATTTCCGTTGGGATTTTAGGTTAAGTCTTCTTCCATACACTAGTCGTTTAAAACTTATAAATCTACCTACACTTACGAATCGTAATTGCTTGGTGTAATGTTCTTGGTAAAAGCCCTGAATGGAACAGTTAGCAGTTCTTTTCTCCTCTTTGAAGTTAATTTTAATATGACGGTTCGCTTTTCGAGGTAGTTTAGACCCTTACTGTTAAAATCTTGTAGAACAAATTTTAAACTTAACGAACCAGATGCCTTATTCGGGGATCACCGGGATCGGCACGGCGTCAGGTGTCGTGCTCATTAGCTAAAACGGCGGCTTCGGCTGGGAAATTGGGGCGTATTCCGCTATTCGTCCAGCCGGGATGAAGCGAGCGGTAGCTGCTGCGATCACCTTGCGGAATCGATGTACGCCAACGGTTACGTCCGTGGGAATGGTTAAAGCGGTGAAGGCGTTTTTAGTAAATTCTGTGAAGCCGACCGAAGCTTTGTTAAAGTTAACGAAGGTACGGCTGTCCACGGGAACAAAATTGGGAGGTTTCTCGATCGAGATTATTATGTGAAGGTGATCTGCACTTATATTCGGGTGATATCCTGTAGGGCAACATGTAACTGGGAGAGTGTATATAATAAATATTTCGAGCTCGACATCGCCTGACCGGATAGCTATACCCTGACATTCTAATCGATGTATCCGTAGTTCAGAATATATTGCACAATGTTGTGCTATATGAAGGCCTTTCCCGCTCGCGATCTTTACGGAAAACGTTGAAACCGGCACAACTCAGAAGATCTGAGCGGCCGTTTAACTTGGTTTCTTGGACCGCAGCTAACGATACGAGTTCTTGCTTCATGAGTGCAACTATCTCCTCGATCTTGGTCTGGAGTCCTTTGCAATTAAATTGCAAGATGTGTCGGTATCCGTGGGTGATCCTGGGGCTGAGGGAGTGGAGTGGAGGTGGTGTTTGTTGCAGCTGTAGAACCCCAAGGCGATTGTCGCACTGTGCTTTTGGTTGGCGACGTCAATGTTGAGTCATGACACACTCCACTCACGCGTCGTGCGCAGGCCGGAACACTCCGAGAAGTGACACCACCCAGTGCAAGAATTGCACTTGACTGATGGAACGTTCCGACGCAGCTGTCCGTGGTAGATGAACAAACTCAAGTATCACGCAAAAAAAATATAAAAATTGAGAAAAAACATTTCTGATAACCCGACAAATCCGCTTAACGAAATAGTAACGCGAAACTGCAGCAAAATAAACTTTGAAATATATTAACGACAAATCGAATGTTGCAAGCATAAACTTTCCACGCATAGAATTGCATGAAAGTCGCACATAATTGTTGTTGTAGTTGTTGTGCGTACATTAAATTGTCACCAGCAAAAACTAAACGTGAAACTAAATATAAAGTCGCCAACACGCACCGCGAGATGAGTAGAAAGTTCGCGCGCTTGCGCAACTAAACGCACACACGCTCAGGCACTTTACGCAGTCGCAAATTTAGCATTTTCATGTGCAGATTTTATCATTCGATTTACGCGATTAAACCGCGCTATGCTGCTTATGACATACGGATCAGACTGCGCGAGAATGAAGGTTGGGAGGAGGACAGATCGGAATGGGAGTCATGTTGCCTGTTTGAGCTCCTTTGGACCGTGGAGGTCCTCTGTTGGCCACTTGGGTCGAATGGTCAGATTGGACACCCGTATTGGCTAAGGGCGCAGTAGTGTACCTTATGGCACCATCCATTGCATGTATTACACCTGACCGAGGTGGAGTTTGGATGGAGCCTTTTGGCGCAAATGCCAGCTCGAGTCAGGGGGATATGGAGCAACCCTGATGCAAGGCGTTAACCAGTAACGACAAACTTAAACTAATACTCACCGATCCAAAAAGGATTAGATCACAGAAAAAAAAACTCCGGAACGTAGAACCGGCTTTTGTGGGAATATGGTCCGGTCAAAAACTATGCTGCACCTATGAATGAATATATTATGTGAGCGATGTAGAAAATTGTATACAGAATGATCACCTTTTGCTCTCACACAAGGTATTCAAATGTTCGGCCATTGATCAATTGCAGCACGCAACGTTTTTTTGATAGGGATGATGCTCCTCGAACAACAAATGTTTGAGAGACTACGAATCTCTGTGGGTTATTCGACTGTAGTCCAACAATGAAATCAGAAATATTGATTTTAAGCCACTGTTGGGGTGTTTTTGCTTGGTGTACTGGACTAGAATCTTGAGTATACAATGCTCTCGATCTTAGAGCTTGTATATAGAGATATATGTAATCCCAATAGAGATCAATAGCTTTGCACTCAATTTTAGGTGTCACGTACTGTACATTGACCTTTTTTTTTAATTAAGTTCGCCATTTAACTAACAAAATGTTCCTTTAAAACAGAAATTAGAAAAGAACAGAATAATTGGAAGCACAGGACGAATCTCTTGGAGTAGGAACCATATTATAGTTAAATAAACATTTTCGTCACATTTTAAAAATGAGATTCTTTGAACGTTACTTTATATACAACACGTCTATTTATAAGCCATGTAACATACTGCATTGAACGTACACTACTATGAGCAAAAAAATACTAAGTTTTTGTTCATAATTTTAAAATTCTTTATTTATTTTTCAAAATCTTAACGTCCTTCTCAAAGTAATCCCCCTTGGCCTCAAAACACTTGTGCCAACGTTTTTCCTGATCCTCAAAACAGTTGTTAAAGTCAATTTTCGGAATAGCCCTCAATGAGCGTCTTTAGAATTCAACCGGCGATAATCAGGCAAATATGGTAGTTGAGGCACGGTATGGTTCAAAATTTGGCGAAAAACTCATGAAAAATCAATGCTGTATGCGACGGTGCATTATCGTGGTGCAAAACCAATCCGGGCAAAAGACGCATAACACTCAAATAGTATTCCTTGTTGATAGTTTGGCCGATCGGAAAAAATTCGTAGTGTACCACACCTCTTGCCGAATGCATTTTATGAACTTCAGAGAGACAAGCATATACAAACACTAATGAGTATTTTGATGTAACATATGGCACAGAAGTCACTGATAGTCATGCTAACCTAGAAAAAAATATTTCGACGAATGGGTTTTCATTCTCCCAATGCTGGATTTCAAAAGATGCTTTTATTGTTATAGTTATATTGAATAACTGCGAGCGGATATATAAAGCAACAATATACACGGATAGCCAGGCGGCTGTACCGGCCTTGTCGTCTCCAATGACTAATTCCACCATAGTCCTTAACTGTAAGAAGGCACTGAGCTAACTAGAAAACAAGCTCCACCTACACTTTATCTGGGTTCACGGGCACGAACATTTTCGGCAGCGAAAAAGCAGACGAGTTGGCAAAGACCGGAACTTTCCTAAACGAATCCGAGACAGAGTTAATACCAAGTTCACTAGGATCGATCAGGAGATAGCTCAATATAAAATATCAACAATTAGCAATTAACAGATGGAAAGTATAATAAATGCAATATAACTAAACAGATATGGCCGATATATGTATGACAAAAAAAGAAAAGTATCTACAGACTAACTGCTACCATATGAATGATGGCGATAAAATAAAAAAAAAACAAAAAAGCAATTGCGAAATTTTGTGAGCAAACTGGCACAAAAGTGAGAATAAGCTATGGAATATTTGTAGTAAACAAAAAATGGCTTCTGAATGTCCAGTCAAGTAATTTGAAGACTGCAAGATGGAAAAAATTAATGGTGGCCGCCATTTAAGTCTACCATATACAACAGTGAGAAGAGAAATACTTTGCAATGTTTCGATGGTTGGTTCTAAACCAAAGGTGGCATCAAAATTAAAAAAATGGCGTATGTGAAGTAGCTTTTCAATGATATCATCAAAGCAAAACGAAATTTTAATTTCCTTACTAAATGTAAATTATTAATCAAAAGATATAAATAAGTATAAAATTGAAAACCAAAAAAAAAATTTAATTAATTTTTTTTAATATTTTCGTATTATATATGCAATAAGTTTAATCACAATATCTTAGTTTTTACCGAAGTTATCGCTTACACGGACAGACTGACGGATTTGTCTCGTCGATCTGATCATTTATTTATACATTACTCCACATCTATACTTATTACACAACAACAAATGAAATTTAATATATTTGAGCATTAGTAAGTAATTATGTAAACAGAAATGTTAAAGGCGAACAGATCTAAATGGCTGTCACATTTCGTTATTTAGAGATGCATACATTGTGACAAAAACGGAAATTGTATTTGAACTGACGAGTGGTACAAAGCCTTCAAAGACAGTCGAGGGATCGTTGAAGACATGCCTCGTTCTGGACGACCTTCCACCGGGCTTTAGAATGCCGTCCTAGGATTTCGGGAATGAAATGGGTATGGTCGAATAGAGGTTTCCAGATCAAGAATATATATAGTTATAGTCGCAGGAATCCATTAGTTTTCGAGTTATTTGCGTTACTTCAAGTACGTATTTTTTCGATTTAAAATTAATATTACACTTTTATATCCAGTAGCAGTTCACTAATTCGTTTGTTCACATTTATTTTACATTATATAGTGCAAAATTAGTTTTAATTCAATATTTAACTTATTGCTTTAATCTATTTACTTAAAAATAACGAAAGAGCTACAAACTGTCAAATAATCAGTTAGGTAGTCGAAAAAGTCTTTTCGGATTTCTAATCAAACTTGAACTTATTTTTTTTTTAATTTATACTAATAAATAAATAAACACATATGTACATACATATGGGCATTTTCACAAAAAGGTCCACCACGCGTGCAAAATTCAAACAATTCCTGAAAACTTTCTGTTGATGAATAATAAATCTCAAATGTGTTTATTTTATAAATATAAAGGAATTTTTATTTTCTTCTAATTTTGAGCCGAAATATACAACGAATACACAAAATTTACAAAAATCTGACTTTTTTGACCAAATATACCAACGTTTTTCCTTGTTATATTCCCTAATTCAAAGTAATACTATGATGTTTTTATAATTTAAAAATCTTCTGCTGATAGTAACATAATGTTCAACAAGCAGACAGACTGAGTGGAGATCGAATAACGGTAGTTTTTTGTGTTTGCTTTTGCTTATATTCGTATGTCGCGTCCGTTACCGAAAAACAGCATTTATTGTTCTCATTAGTGAACAAAGTGTTGAAGTGTAAATTGCTTTCAGACTAAAAGCAGATACATTATTTCACTTAAAAAAAGTAATAATTGGCTCTCGGCAAAAACGATTAAAAAAATTTATTGGTGTTTGAAATTCGTCGCGTCCGTTACCGTAAACCTTAAATATTAAATAAAGTTGTAGAAATTGCATAAAATTAAAATTTTATTGATGGCAAAAACGGCAAAAGAAACAAGAAAAGCAATAACAATGAAGTATAGAGAGAAAATGAAAGAAAACGTCGAGAAATGGCAGGAATACAAGAAGAAAGAAGCAAAACGAAAGCAAGAGTACCGAAAAAGATTATCGCAAAAAATGAAAAGTGATAGTAATTTATTAGAAAAGAAGAAAGAAAAGGACCGTGTTAGACAGCAAGTTTTGCGGCAAAAAAAGAGCATAAATAATATTGACAATTTGAATTGCGAAATTTACAGCTGTAAACAAACGATGGGAAAAGCAATTAAAAAAGTTGAGGCTGCGCTACCTAAAAACCTGAATAGAAAAATAGCTATCCTCAAATCTTTATGCAATAAATATATTAAGCCAACAGAAACGATGAATGAAAATACAACCAAGTCATCAAAAAGCCAGATGCGCGAAAATTAATTGAACAATTCTTTTTGCAAGATGGAATCAGCGTTCAAGCTCCTGGGAGAAAGGATACAATGATAATCAATGGGAAAGTAGCCTCAAAACGTTTTATGCTTATGGCCTTAACAGAAGCATATCAACTTTTCAAAGCCGAATATACCGAAGAAAAAGTCTGCAAAACTATTTTTATTCGTTCTAAGCCAACTTACATTCAGTTAATCAATAATTTACGACACAATATGTGTGTCTGTAAGTACCATGCTAATTTTATTTTTCTACTAGAAGGCTGTGCAAAGATTATACCGCAGATTCCTGCCAAAGCTGAATTATTTCTTACATCAGTTTGCTGCGACGTTATGAATGAAAAGTGCATGGCTAATAATTGTGACAGCTGTGTACGCGATATTAAAGACGATCTAGTTCCAATACAGTTTATTAATAAATTTAATACGCAAATCAAATGGAAACAGTGGAGAAAAGTAGATGATCGCATAACTTTAAACTACACTATTGGTCCATTAATCGACTTAATTCATGATATAGAGATTCAGCTACCAGCTTTTAAAATGCATTGTTTTGTTAAACGTCACCAACAAAATTACTTTGAAACTAAAAAAAAAAATGTAACAGCTAATGAAATTGTTATGCAAGTTGATTTTGCTGAAAATTATCGCTTGACATTCCAAAACGAAGTTTCAAGATGCCCACTTTAGTTATAGCCAAGTAACAGTGTTTACGTGCGTAGCTTGGGTTCTTGGTGAAACCAAGTCTTTTGCTGTTATCAGTGATAGATTGACCCACAGTAAATTCGACGTTTATTGCTTTATTTCCAAAATTATCAATATATTACAAAACCAGTACAAAGGAGTTACCAGCATTTATATTTTCTCTGATGGAAGCACTTCCCAATTCAAAAATAAATTTATTCTTTCTAGTATTCCAAGACTTGCAGCTGAATTTAATTGCGGAATCTTAGAGTGGAATTTTTTTGCCACTTCACATGGCAAAGGTGCTGTAGACGGAATAGGTGCCGTAGTTAAACGAAAAGTCTGGCAAATCGTTAAAGCAAAAAATATTGTTCTCGGTGATGCTTCATGCTTCTATGAATGTGCTAAGAACAACATTCATGGAGTTAACATTTTGTATATCTCTGGAACACAAATTGATAGTTTTTGTAATCAACTGTCAGAGTTATGGCAAAATATTCCAAATATCAAAGGAGTTAAGAGTTTGCATTGGTTTTCATATTTCGACAGTAAATTTATTGAAGTTGCTCGGACCGCCTATTCATTCAAGAAAATAATTAAAATAGACCATACTAAAAACTAATAACTTTCTTCTTAATTTTTTAAGTAATTTTTACTAAAATGTTACTTGAATTTTTAATTTACGTTATTGTTTTGCTTAATTTTCAATAAAATTGAAGTGTTATAATGAAAAAATTGTATTTCTTTGTTCTTGGAAGATTTTGTCGCGTCCGTTATGTCGCGTCCGTATTTCTTCTATACTCAATTAAAAAAAACTAAGGGAAAATTAACATATTTCATAAACCTACGAATAACAGTCATCTGTTCGCATTTATTAATATATATATTTTTATATATATATAAATCCTTAATTTGCTGAATTTTGTATATTTCTGAATGCGCCTCAAAAAAACTTCTATTTTTTGTCGCGTCCGTATCACTTTATAATTGCTTATAACTACGTACTTATTTGTAGTAGAACCTTCCCGTATATATTAAAATCTAGTACTGCGTCAGCCCTTCAAAACAATGTCAATATATATAAACTTTTCCTTTGTCTTCTTTGTTTTGGACGCACTTAAAAGCGTACGAATGTCGCGTCCGTTACCGTGAAAATGCCCATATGTATAACAAAAATACAATAGAAAGAAAGATTAACAAAACGAGGTTTTACCCGAAAAAAAAACTTGAAACACCCCGGTATAGGACCGACCTGGGAGATTTTTTTGAAACGTGGCCGAAGGCCGCCAACGAAAAAAGGAATTTTACGCAATAATAATGTTATTGTCCCTCACTAGTACCACAATAAGATTGTCAATCTGGCTTCAAATTTTTTTGGCATCGGGGAAAAAAGACAAACCTAAGTAATGAGATAAAGAAAACATGAATTTTGTAGTTATAGATGTATCCCAAGTTGTACGAATGTATAATGTGTGTATTTGTGGATTTATTGAATCAAATGATCCTATACTAGCGGATAAGTATTATGTATTTTGTAGATTTAGCTTTAACCGTATACAAATTGAAGAATTCAAACTTTTCTTTTAACCTTTTCTCCACATCAGACATTTTGAAAAAAAAATTTAATATGAGCTGACTGTTCCCGCCCGCATTACCAACACCCTTCGGTTTTAAGCGAAAATATGAATTAAGCTAAGAGTGTTTTTTTTTAGTCAACGATTTAGACATCTTTTGTCGACGACAACATCTGATGAGTCGACGTTACGAGTTTTCGAGAGAAAGCTTCTGCGAAAGATTTATGGTCCTTTGCGCGTTGGTCACGGCGAATATCGCATTCGATTCGAATTAAAAGACAGCGGCTACGCTGGCTAGGTTATGTAGTCCGAATGGACGAAAACACTCCAGCTCTGAAAGTATTCGACGTAGTACCCGCCGGGGGAAGCAAAGAAAGACCTCCACTCCGTTGGAAAGACCAGGTGGAGAAGGAATCTTGCAAAAAGAAGAAACGACTGGCGCGCTGTTGTTAACTCGGCTATAACCGCGTAAGCGGTTTCTACGCCAGTAAAGAAGAAGGCTTGTGAACAAAAAAATATATGAATATTTTAAATGTTTAAACATGATGAAGATCCGAAATATATCACCAAATCACTATGTCACAAAGCTCAGCAAAACCAAATCAAGGTTTTAAATGACCCCCGGACTTAAACCTATTGAGCATTTATGGGCGTAAGTTGCAAAGGAAAAACCATCAAAAATTGCTCATCTGAAACAAAGTGACAGTGGAACAATATTTCATTGGACTTGGATCGGGAAAAGTGGAATAATACTATAAGCACTGTGAGGCTGTAATTAAAAAAAAGAGCACACACGGTATAGAAAAGAAGATAGGGCGATGAAACCACTATCATTAATTATTTT
This sequence comes from Bactrocera neohumeralis, assembly GCF_024586455.1. NCBI lineage: Eukaryota > Metazoa > Arthropoda > Insecta > Diptera > Tephritidae > Bactrocera > Bactrocera neohumeralis. The sequence goes on along the minus strand of NC_065921.1, from coordinate 30,680,033 downwards.
GATCTAATTTGTTTTGAAAATAGATCATTAGACATATAGTTCTTTGTTTTGTTAACACATTTTTAATACAGAGATACAAACTCACATATCGACCAATATACGGCATTAATTCGACCTCTATAAAATATATACATATGTATATGTATATCCGCGATATCCGCATTTACATCGCTTCGTTTAATCACTTAAAAGCCATCTGTGAGCCGTAAAATTAAGTAGCTCTGACGAATAATAAATGCGACCTTGTTATCAGTATTTTAGTAGTTTTCTACATTACTAACCGTTATATAAAGAATGGACTTGGTTGTCGACGATTTAACTGGTTTTCACAGCGTGGTGTTGAAAAATTCATTCTCAGTAAATTTAGTCGATATACTTAGCTCTAGTGGATTGTAAGGCATGTACATGAAACCTATTAAATATAGGTGGAATCATATTCACTTTTTGACAAATTTTTAGCCACATCTACGTCTCGTTACTATGATTTGGCACAGGGCAAATTACAGTTTTTTAATTTTGAGCTAAGTTATAGTATATCTATACGTTTCCGATTACCGCAGTACAGTCTAGGGTGTGAAGAATCATCAACATAACTTAATTTATACTTAAGTTATTCCTTTCACAGACAGACAGACGGTCGGATGGACAGTCACCCAGAATTCCACTCGGCTGATTATTTATAGACCCATATACATACATACATATATGACTCAGAAGCTATCTCGTGTACTTTAGATGTTACTGTTTTTTGTTTACGAACGCACTCAGTAGCCTGGGTGATCGAATAATATCGGGTGATTTTTTAAGAGCTTGATAACTTTTTTTTAAAAAAAAACGCATAAAAGCAAAATCTCATCGGTTCTTTATTTGAAACGTTAGATTGGTTCATGACATTTACTTTTTGAAGATAATTTCATTTAAATGTTGACCGCGGCTGCGTCAACATTCGGAAAGTCCAATTTTGGGCAACTTTTTCGAGCATTTCGGCCGGAATAGCCCGAATTTCTTCGGAAATGTTGTCTTCCAAAGCTGGAATAGTTGCTGGCTTATTTCTGTAGACTTTAGACTTGACGTAGCCCCACAAAAAATAGTCTAAAGGCGTTAAATCGCATGATCTTGGTGGCCAACTTACGGGTCCATTTCTTGAGATGAATTGTTCTCCGAAGTTTTCCCTCAAAATGGCCATAGAATCGCGAGCTGTGTGGCATGTAGCGCCATCTTGTTGAAACCACATGTCAACCAAGTTCAGTTCTTCCATTTTTGGCAACAAAAAGTTTGTTAGCATCGAACGATAGCGATCGCCATTCACCGTAACGTTGCGTCCAACAGCATCTTTGAAAAAATACGGTCCAATGATTCCACCAGCGTACAAACCACACCAAACAGTGCATTTTTCGGGATGCATGGGCAGTTGGCCACCAAGATCATGCGATTTAACGCCTTTAGACTATTTTTTGTGGGGCTACGTCAAGTCTAAAGTCTACAGAAATAAGCCAGCAACTATTCCAGCTTTGGAAGACAACATTTCCGAAGAAATTCGGGCTATTCCGGCCGAAATGCTCGAAAAAGTTGCCCAAAATTGGACTTTCCGAATGGACCACCTAAGACGCAGCCGTGGTCAACATTTAAATGAAATTATCTTCAAAAAGTAAATGTCATGAACCAATCTAACGTTTCAAATAAAGAACCGATGAGATTTTGCAAATTTTATGCGTTTTTTTTTTAAAAAAAGTTATCAAGCTCTTAAAAAATCACCCAATATAAAAAAATCAATTTTTATTTCGTGTGTGACGTCATTTGTCTAAACCGATAAAACAATTCCGACAAACCTGTTTGAAACCAATAGTCGGCACGTTATCGGGAGAAAGAAATAGTGCAAAGTGACTACGTCAGAATGAGCTTTATAAAACGAAGTGTATGTATGTATATAGCAAAAGTCTTTAATTGAGCTTAATATTTAGCAAAACTTACCTTGGCTTCCTCCAATCTGCCTAGTGCTTTCAGCAAATTTCCTAAATCGCTGCGCACACAATAAAGATCCTTAAAAAAACATTATATTTATAATATTTATAATTTGAATGTATTATTCCACTTACTGGATTGTATTGCAATGCTGTAATGTAAGCCTGAACTGCAGATTCCATGTCACGTGCCGCAACCAACGCAGCTGCTAAGTTAATATATCCATCAATAAAATCAGGCTTTAACCTAACAGCTCGTCTATAATTTTCTAACGCTTCGGGTAGCTGACCGCGCTCTTTATACACATTTCCTAAGTTGCTAAAAAATATTAAATTATAGTTTATGAATTAAAATGTTGTTGGTAAAGAATAAAAATAAGTATATTTACACTAAGTTATTATCACTAGTAAAAGATGCTAGATCTTTAGGGTTTTTGTCAGGTTTTTTTATTTATTATTTAAAGATTGTATCTCATACAATATTATTTAAAATTATATATTTCAGTTATAATAATATACTCGTTTTGAAAATTAAAATAAAATGAAAACTAAATGATTATTCACGAACGATGTTGACGCGACGACGTATCTACTCCGACTACTCTTCTCGGGTTCTTGGTGCGCTCGTTCTTTTGTGTTGCAGGGATGCAATTATGCGGTTGACCTTACACTAGTCTAAAGCCCTGTGTTTACTTTGCTGCCCAAACCAGCATACTAACCACTTTCACGATCGTTAAATAAAAATGCTCACATATTTTAAATGTACAATAATTTTAACACTATTGTTTATTTAATGCGTATAAAAAAAACGTTATATTTGAAAGAAGAGTGTACGGAGCGGGGGAATATAATACGTGGCCCCGCGTAGGATCGAATGTCTTGTAGACGAATGTTCACGTGCGAATTGTGTGGTAAGCGATTATCCAATTCCTTTTTGTTGGTTTCGCGGCATGCGATGTCGGCGTGTGGTGATGCCGGGTGTGGTGATGTTCTTAAGTGTGGTGTGATGTGTTAGGGTGCGCCAGTTTTTCCCGGGTAGAGTGGGGGGAAGCTTAACTCATTTAAACACCCCGAAATTCGGTCAGTTTTTGAATATTCCGAATTGAATACTTTTACAATTAATTGTTTTAAAATTTATTTATTAACTAGAGAACCCGTCCACGCTTTACTGTGGGTGACCCATACATAATATTACTACTACTATCTATGTGATTTCTATTAGTTAGATGATAACCATTAGTTAATGAGACATAGCATTTTTGTGAAGCAACTTGTGTTAGTTTACAAAAAAATGGCTCATAAAAGCATTTCGTGTGTTAATAATCATTGCTTTTTGGGAAACTGTTGAATTTGGGCTTTTAACCAGCGAGATCAACCGTTGAAAAGAGATTTGCTAAGTTGGAAAGAGACGAAATGAGCACCGAGAACAATGAAGGCAGTTGACGCCCTAAAGAGGCGAAAGCTCTGTGCAAAGTGGGTGCATGGCAAGTTCATAATCTAACAAAAACAACGAATAACCGATTCTGAAAAGTATTTGAGTGCTCTTTAATCGTAATAAAACCAAATTTTTACGTTGGTGTGTGACAATAGAAATACGGCTCCATCATTTCACACTGGAGTCCAATCGACAGACATTATAGTGGACTGCACAGGATGAACCGGTCTTCAAGCGCGGAAAGACGAAAAAGTCGGCTGGCAATGTTATGACATCAGTCTTTGGGATACACGTCGTATAATGTTCATAGACTGATTACTGAGGCAGTTATAATCCATTGCACTTTGTATCTGGTCGCAGTTCTATTCTACTATTCCAAATATTTAGCAATTGTATAATTTTTTTGAAAGCATCAGTTTGAAATAGTACGCTTATACTTCATCGTTTCCCTTTAAATATTCCTCGCAAGAGAGCTCCGATAATAAACGCGTCCGATAGCTGCTAAATTCAAAGTGCTATAGGAAGAACCGCGGCCTCCGACGCGCTATTTATAGGCACGCCCCACCGACCCCGGCCGAAAATTAGCCATTATTTGTCGTAAAAAGTAATTGACAAAAAAATGTTATTGTGGGATATCCATAAGACATAGACATATACCATCGCGGAGTTTTCTGTCGACTTTTTGAATGTGTTGTACATTATTTTGATAAATTTCGTAGGGTTCAGTTTAGAAAACTCAAAAATAACAGTATTTATCCACTAATTAATGGATTTTATATACATATAAACATTCCTCTTCAATCACTTTATCTATTAAAAAAAAAAAACCGTATCAAAATCCGTTGCGTAGTTTTAAAGATTTAAGCATACAAAGGGACATAGGGACAGAAAAAGCGACGTTCTTTTATACTACTTATACCAATACATGATGATGAAGTGGAGAGAAAATGATTTCCTGGTTTGTATATAAAAAGGATTTTTTAAATTTTCGGTTTTTTTTTTAATTTCCGTTTTTTTTTAAATAGCAAAAACTTGATTATTTTTTGTTTTTGTTACATCCTATCATAAAAAGGAAAGAAAAAACTGGAGCCAATTTCAGTAAGTAGAATTTCATGACAAACAAAACTATCAAAAAAATGCATACCAGAAAAAGGCGTTTAATGTTTTAGGTTAAGACTAAATCAGTAGAGTTACCCCGACACTATAATGACTATGATCTTTAAAATATTGAATATTTGTAAGGAGTTATTCTTGAATATATAATCTAACTCAAGCTTCTTACTGAATCTATACGCAAGATTTTAAGGCTTTAACAGATCTCAAGTGTCGAAATAAATCAAAAAGAAAAATACTAATTTCTTGTTTTACTCAATGACAATTTCGCTTTCATTTCAAAAGTAATTCGCCTGCTCTCAGAAAGGATGATTTCGCTAAAAAAGTGACTGGAATGGTGAAACATCTACGCCAAAGTAATTTTATAATAATGAACTCAGTGATTTAATACGTGATCAAGTTAGGAATGATAAACCAATTTGTCACTGCGTTGGACGCGGATGCACATTTTTATATTCTACATTTGGAAAAATTGAAAAGTGGAATATTTTGTTGATGTTTTTAGCGAGAAAAATATTCCTGAAGTAATTTAGAGAGATTATACCGGTTTGACAGTGCTTTGTCGGATAAAGATCCGTGACCGTTCCGGTTACGTAGACCCGATTGTAGTGGCACTTGATATTTCTCAAATATAGCAATACATAGTTTTGTTAATCTAACGATTGTTTGAATCACCTAAAGCTAATCAACATAGGTATAGGGTTCTATACATACATATTAATAATCATGATGACGAGACGAGTTGAAATCTGGATGTCTACCTGTCCGTCTGTCTGTTCAAGCTGTAACTTAAGTAAAAATTGAGATATCATAATAAAACTTGGCACACGTGTTCCGTGGCAAAACGAGTTCGTAGATGGGCATAATCGGACTATTGCCACACCCACAAAACGCAATTAAACGAAAACATATAATGTGCCATAATTAAGCACTAAATTTAGATAAATAACTGTAATTTTGCAGAGGGAATCGCAGTAGCAAAAGGCTCTTTTGGGCTAAACATCTTGAAAATGTGGCCGCGGCCCTCCTTTAATAGATTTAATGTTTATTTCTCTTAAACCACTAAAGATACTACCACGAAATTCGCCCACTCCCAATATAATGGTACTGTGTAAAACTACTAAAAGCGCGACAAATCAATAACAAATACGTCAGAAGATTGAATTTCACCAACCAGATGGTGTGAGAGTTTACCGAAAATATCAGTCAAAGTGTGAGATATTAAGTCTACAACTTTGCTTCCGCCGTTTTCCAATAGATGTCTCTGGGGTCAAGCACTGGTCGATCTTGGACATTTGTGTCAACACTAACCCAACAAAATATTTGTAGAGATCTGTTTGCATCCAAAATTTATTCGCAACTGAAAATGTCACTTTTTGAGCTGAATTCTCGACATTTGCGGGAAATTTTGCTTTTCTTTTTTTAATTACAAGAAAAGTGCGGCTGAGGCTCATCGAATGCTTTCGGATACGTACGGTGAGGCTGTCCTAAGTGAAAGAACATGTCGCGAATGGTTTCAACGTTATGAAGTCGAAGACCGGCATGGTGGTGGAAGGGAGAAGATTTTCGAAGATGCTGAATTAGAAGCATTACTCGACCAAGATGCGTTTCAAACCCAAGAAGAATTGGCCGAATCGTTGCAAGTGACACAGCAAGCCCTATCAAAACGCCTCAAAGCCATGGGGATGATTCAGAAACAAGGAGTCTTACGACTTGAAACCAAGAGATGTCGAACGGCGCTTCTTTGCATATGAACAGCTGCTTCAAAGGCACAACCGAAAGGAATTTTTACATCGCATTGTAACTGGCGACGAAAAATGGGCCCACTACGATAATCCTAAGCGAAGAAAGTCATGGGGAAAGCCTGGACATGCCTCCACGTCGACGGCAAAACCGAACATTCACGGCGCCAAGGTCATGCTGTGCATTTGGTGGACTCGGAAGATGAGAAGTTCTTTCGTCACGGAATACGCATGCTGCCAGAAAGATGATCAAAATTAGTAGCTAGCGACGGCCAATATTTTGAATAACATTTTTGTAACCGTTTTTTAATTTAATTTGTGTATACAATAAAGCCTTAAATTTGCAAAAAAAAAAAACGGCGGATACAAAGACCTAATATATAATTGAAATTTACGTGATAAGAATATGTGTGTGTATAAAAAGAGACTTGAATGCCGTGAACCTAATTCAAAGATTTCCGATGACTTTATGTGCATATATCGGCCAAGGTGTGAGTAATATTGATGAAACTTTGAGAGCGTGTTTTACTTCTAACAATACATTTTTGAGACTAAAATGGGTAAAGTCGGGTGAAAATTTTCCGTAAGTAACTAACTAACTTGAGAAAAGTTTTCCCAACTCGTTCATTCGCCCTTTGCTAACTTTGCGGGCTAAAAATTTGCCCATCCCTGACGTAGTGTACGTATACTTGTGGGAGTATTTAGACGTATTTAAATATACGCCAATTTAAAATAAACAGGATTTATGTGGATCTACTAAATAAAATGCGATTTCGATAAATCTCTGAACTTATAAATTTTGAAGCGATGTACTATACATAAGTATATACTACTACATATGAACAAAAAAAGTGTATGGCTTTGTTCATAATTTGTTGTTCCATCGTGTTTTCCGATCCTCAAAACAATTGTTAAAATCAATTTCTGGAATAGCCCTCAATGCTCGAAGCGATTGACGTTTAATGTCTTCAATTGATTCAAAACGGTTTCCCCGGAGCGGTGGTTTGTGTTTGCTGAATTTCCAGAAGTCACAAGGGAGCTAAATCAGGCGAATACGGTAGTTGCGGTTAAAAATTTGGCGAAGAAATCAATGCAGTATGCGACGATGCATTATCGCGGTGCAAAAATCAAGATTTGTCGGCCCATAATGACGTATAACAGTGAAAGAGAATTCCTTATTGATAGTTTGGTCGGTCGGAAGAAATTCGTAGTGCATCACACAACGATAATCGAAATAAACTGACAACATAATCTTGATTTTTGACCTGCTCTGACGAAACTATTTTTGGCTCACCTTTGCCACGATGTTCGAGATTGATCGTCTGTTTCCAACTTTGAGTTTCAACTTGTGGGAGGATACCCTTGATAGATCGAGAGAATTTAAAAACGCTAGAGGATATACAAAGTTTGTTCCAAAGTAAACAGGACTTAAAAAAAAACAGAACAAATTGTTTTTTCGGCAAAATCAATTTATTTTATTCAAAAAAGTCTTTGTGCGGAACAAACCGTGCACACACCTTTCGTAAGCCCAAACGTTCGGTCAAAATGCGATAAATCGATGTTTCGGAGATGTTCAATTCCATTTCCATAAATTTCAATGATGATTTCGGCTGATTCTTGATGAATTCAAGCACAGTTTCGATGGAATTTCTGGTGATCACGGAAGTTTTACCAATTTTAAAACAAAATTTAATGTTGGCCTTTGTTCGAAGCTTATTTTCGCACCGATAACATAAACATACTGACACTTAAAACGCAATAACTTCACTTCCAATCGATGAAATGTCATGAAATTCTCACTGGAAAATCGATAAAGATAGCAGATTAGTTCACAACAGCGAAGCCGAAAGGCATGCGTTTATCTAGTCTGCCGCGGTAAATTGTTCGATAGTCGACAACGTCTGTCGGAAATCACATGACAGGAAAACGATCACTCCACCCATCAAGATTCAATTTCCCCGAATGTCTTGCAAGCTGCGATCAATCGCTCCATTGCGCGTTCATCCCACACGACCTATTTTCATCATTGCAATAGAGCACTACGACCACTTTTGCGGATGTTGCAAATGGTCTTTCTTATATTGCAACGTTCAGCGGGAAGGGAACTTGAATATTGAGTATGCGGTTCTGCCACCACTTATCAAGGTTATTCCGGAGAACGCAACTGGCAGCGCAAGCACTTGTTTTTACGCAACTGTGCCAGCAGCAAATTCAAGAAAGTTTTGTCAGTGCTCTCAGGTGCGCCCAAGAAAAAAATACCCCTCTTGTCCGCTAGCTAGGCGGTTTGTTATTAAATTGAAAATTTGCTTTTGTTCCGGTAGTAAAAGGGGCTCTGCTGGGTTAACTTGAATTCCCAAAGCCGTAGTAGAAAAGGGTTTTAACCTCAATAAGCTTCAACGATTCGTTTAAAATTATGTCATAGGTGGCCAGTGTTATCTCTTGGTATCGACAAACAACAAAGCCTTTTTATACTTGTCTCACAAATGCCGGTGGTTACATCTGTCAACGTAGTCGCTGACCTGCACAACATGGAGAGACCATCGTTTTGTTCAGTGGCCGTCGTCCTCAAGCCACCACATCGCCTCACATGCTTCTGGGAAAGGGGTCTTTTTCTGCAAATCTACGATTTTGAGCGTTGGAAAACTGATGGGGCCTCGGATTCTAGTCACCAACAATACTCAAGGTGTGTTATGCGTACGGTATAAATTCTATATAATAGTTTGTCAAAAAAGTCTTGCGGTCTTTGCGCTAGTTGGCGCTGAAAGCGCGTAGTTCTAGTTTTATTCGTCACATCGGGTCAGGCTATACCTTTTTGGAAAGCTCATTTCACGCGCTAACACGTGTTTGCTTGATTGTCGTTTCTTTTAAGTCGCCCGTAAGTTATAGCGTCGCAAATATGGGGCAAAATAAAGAGAAAATACGGCATATTTTACAGTACAGTACGATAAAGGCAAAAATGCATCTCAAGCCGCCAATAAAATTTGTGCTGTTTATGGACCCGATACAGTTTCCATTTCCACCGCACAACGATGGATTCAACGTTTTCGTTCTGGTACAGAGGTGGTCGAAGATGCGCCGCGCTCCGGAAGGCCTGTCGTCGAAAATTGCGATAAAATCGCTGAATTGGTCGAAAGAGACCGGCATAGTAGCAGCCGTAGCATCGGTCAAGAGCTGGGCATGAGTCATCAAAAATTCATTTCAATTTCAATAAAAAAAAAAAAATTCAAAAAAATACCGCAAGACTTTTTTGACAACCCATTATTAATGTTATTTGTAAGAAAGCGATATTTCCATTTATTAATTTGTTTTTGTAAAATTTCATCATAAATTCATTGGAGAATGATTCATTTAAACAAAAAAAATTAAATTCTGGGAAGTTGAACAAAAGTTACAGCTGTTCAAAAATGAGTGAAAATAATGAAGAAATTCACTATATTTTGATATTGTATAAAAAAGGGAAGAATGCCACGCAAACCACCTATGAAATTTTTGAAGTTTACGCAGACGATGCTGTATCAGTTCGTGTAGCACAACAATGGTTCGCTCGCTTCCGTTCTGGAAATTTCGATGCGAAAGATGCACCTCGCTCTGGTCGACCTGTCGTTGAAAAAGTCGATGAAATTATGGAAAAGATTGACCAGGACCGTCACATAAGCAGCCAATCTGGCCGAACGATTGATTCTACATTTTACTGTCAACAACTGATAAGTTTGAAGCAAGCAATCGAAAAAAACGGCCAGAACTGATCAACAGAAAGGGCTTCATCTTCCATCAGGACAACGCTAAACTACACATATCTTTGATGACTCGGCAAAAACTGGGAGAGCTTGGCTGGGAAGTTTTGATGCATCCACCAAATAGCCCTGATCTTGCACCATCGGATTACCAGTAAAGTTGGTTTCAAGAGAAGCCTGTGAAAATTACTTGTCGCACTTTTCCGTCAAGGAACCAGATAAGTTTTATACTGATGGAATAATGTCTGTAGCGGAAAAATGGCGAAAAGTGCTCGACCAAATTTGGTTCATTAAAGTTCATGATAAATTTAAAAAACAAAATTAGTTTAAGTTTGATTAGAACTACGAAAAGACTTTTACGACTACCCAATATTATGACAAATTTTACTCTTCAATAGAAAAAATAATTATTTGGAATTCTTAAAAACAGTAAGAACCAGATAAAAATTGTTAATATAGTGAAATGAAAAATGGTGTATAATGCCATCAAAACTGTTAATAATGATGCCAACATGTTAACTCAAAACATAATTCGTAATGTGCCGCCTCACAGAACAAAAAAAGTTTTAAATAAACGTGTTGATATGTTTTTGTAATTAAAAATGGTTTTATAACAATTGGTAGGCTAACAACCGCAATGTGCGCAGTTAATCCGGATTAACGTTCCCGACCGTCAAGACTATTATCGAGATGTGCCCTGTTGTAGTTGTTGTTGTTGTTTTAACGGAGATTCAATCCCCGTTGGGATGGTAAATATCATTTGTGTTGTCGTCGAGGTCATCTAACGGTAGGCCCAAGAAACGTGCTGTTTCGACGGGGTCGGACCAAAGGGAGGAGGTGTTAGATGGGTAGGGTTTGTGGGGCATGCAAAGAGGTGGTCAGTGTCATGCGGAGACTCGTTGCATGCAGGACATACATCGAGTATGTCAGGGTCTATTCTGGATAAGTAGGAGTTTAACCTGCTACAGTATCCAGAACGAAGTTGCGCAAGGGTCACACGCGTTTCTCGCGGCAGCTGGAGCTCTTCGTCTGCGATGGGTGGTGGTTTAACTCCAAGAACGCCATTCACGGGAAGGGAGTCGGTGAAGGTGTTGATGGCTCCACTGTGAATGGCGGTCAGTACCTGTCGAAAGTTAGTTGCGTCCGAAGTCCGGTCGGCGTACTGTACGACGTCGTCGACGTAATCCAGGAATGACCTCTTGATGCTCCTAGGAGGCGGTTCCGCTCCAAGCAGATGGCTGCAGGGGTGATTTCTGCGAAAGCATCCCAGCAGGAACTGCCTGGAGAGGAGTTCGTTATGCTCCTTAACCGGGAGCATACGCGTCTCACTATGGAGGTGTTCAATCGGAGACATCAAGAGACATCCTGTAGTGGTCCGGAGTGCAGTATTCTGGCAGGTCTGAAGTTTCCTCATCTGCGTGCCACTGCATCCAGGCGACCATATGGGCGCTGCGTAATTGAGGACCGGCCGGCCGATTGCCTTGTATGTTGCCAACAACGTTTCTTTGTCTTTTCCCCATGTGCTGCCGGCTAGCGACTTGAGGATTTTGTTGCGGCTCTGTACTTTGGCGATAATCGCGGTCGAATGCGGAGAGAAGGAGCATAGACTGTCGAAAGTTACACCTAAAATCTTAGGATTATTGACAGTCGGAATTTTGACGCCGTCGACTGCAATGTTAAGCTCAAGTCTATACTCCTTCGTCCAGTTGGTAAAAATGGTCGCTGTGGATTTGGTGGGGGAGAGTGTTAGATTTCGTGCAGTGAGGAAACGAGAAAGATCGGAGAGGTAGCTGTTTACCTTCGAACACATGCCATCGATTCCATTGCCCGACGCCAATATCGTGCAGTCATCAGCGTACGAGGTTATGGAAACTCCCTCTGGTGGCTGTGGGAGTTTCGAGATGTAGAAATTAAACAGTAGTGGGGAGAGGACACCACCCTGCGGAACCCCCTGTTTAATTCTTCTCAGTTTAGATGTTTTACCTCGAAATAGTACGGATGACTGGCGACCGCTCAGGTAGTTCATGGTCCACCTCTTTAACCCTGGAGGGAGCGTAGTTGTTTCAATGTCCTGCAGTAGCGTTGTGTGATTGACCGTGTCAAAGGCTTTTGACAGGTCCAACGCTACGAGGATCGTTCTTTCGCAGGGTGGTTTCTGGTTGAGGCTACGAACTATCTGGGCGTTTATGACGCTAAGTGCTGTGGTGGTGCTATGCACTTTTCGGAATCCATGCTGGTGGCTGGCTAGGCTCAGGTGGTGAGTGAAGGTCGGGAGTAGCAAGGCCTCAAGTGTCTTCACTACTGGGGAGAGGAGAGTTATCGGGCGATAAGATTCCCCTTTGTTGGCGGGTTTCCCAGGTTTCAGTAGTGGGACCACTCTTCCGACTTTCCACACATCGGGTATTTGAAGAGTGGTCAGCGACAGATTAAGTACCTTGGTGAGATATTCTACTCCCGTCGAGCCTAGATGCTTTAGCATTAGCATGTTGATTCCATCAGGGCCAATGGATTTGGAGGATTTTGCTTTTTGATGACACCCTGAACCTCCTCACCGGTGAAAGTAAGTGGCGCGCCGTCGTTTGGCATTTTGCGCAGCCGTCGGTTAACACATCGTTTAGCTTTGTCTACCGAAGGGTGCAGTGTGAACTGCCGGCTAAAATAGCTCGCGCACTTCTTCGGGTCCGAAGAGGCATGACCATTGAATTGAAATTCAACTCGGTCGTCATGTCTCTTCGGGTTAGACAGAGCTTTGACAGTAGCCCAAAGCTTACTCACTCCGGTGGAGAGGTTACAGGACTTCAGGTGTTCTAACCATTTCGTCCGCTTATGTTGATTTACCATACGCCGAATCTCCAAATTGAGATCCCGTATTCGGGGATCCCCGGGATCGGCATGGCGTAAGGTGTCGCGCTCATTAGCTAAAACGGCTGCTTCGGCTGGGAAATTTGGGCGGATTTCCGCTATTCTTCCAGCCGGTATGAAGCGAGCGGTAGCTGCTGCGATCACCTTGCGGAATTGACGTTCGCCAACGCATACGTCCGTAGGAATGGGTAGAGCGTTGAAGGTGCTCTCAGTAAATTCTGTGAAGCCGACCCAATTAGCTTTGTTAAAGTTAAAGTAGGTGCGGTTGTCCACAGAAACAAAATCAGGAGGCTTCTCGATCGAAATAATTATGGGCAGATGGTCTGATGCGAGAGTTAGCATAGGTCGCCAGGTTATGCTGTTTATCAGACCACCGCTAGCAATGGTAATGTCCGGCGAGCTATTACAAGTGCCCATAACTCTGGTGGGGGCTTCGTCATTCATTGTGCAGAATGTCGAATCGTCAATCTGTTCCGCCAGCTCCATCCCCCTACGATCATTTGACAGGCAGGAATGCCAAAGATCGTGGTGCGCGTTAAAGTCGCCTAGTACCAAACGGTTTTCACCACGAAGTAGCGCACTTATATTCGGGTGATATCCTGTTGGGCAACATGTAACTGGAGGGATGTATATATTAAATATTTCGAGCTCGACATCGCCTGACCGGATAGCTATGCCCTGACATTCTAGGGTAGTATCCCTGGGGTCGATGTCTACATCGATTAGACGATACTGCACGGTGTTGTGCAATATGAAAGCTAGGCCACCACCATTATCTCGCTCGCGATCTTTACGTATAACGTTGAAACCTGCACAACTCAGAAGATCTGAGCGGCTGTTTAACTTGGTTTCTTGGACCGCAGCTATCGATAGACGTTCCCGATTCATGAATTGAAGTAGCCGGGTTTGTCGCGGGTGTCCGTGAGTGATCCTGGGGGTGAGGGAGTGACGTGTGGGTGGAAGTTGTTGCAGCTGTAGTACCCGCAGGGGCGGTTGTCGCGCTGGGGTGTTGGTTGGCGACGCCACTGTTGTGAGTTGCGGGGGCAGACTCCTGCAGCATGGGGCAACGTATGAGTCACTCCACTCACGTGTGGTGCGCAGGCCGGAACACGTCGAAAAATGACACCAGCCAGTACAAGAATTGCACTTGACGGATGTCACATTCCGGCGTATGACGGCCTGACACACGGAACAGACTGTGCGAGGGACCAAGAGCTGCTGGTTGGTTCTCGCACGAGGATTGGAGCGGGATGAAGGTTGGGGGGGGGGACAAGTCAGAAGGGGAGTTATGTTGCCTGATTGAGCTCCTAGGGACCGTGGAGGTCCTTTGTTGGCCACTTGGGTTGGGTGGCGGCGCGGCGCGCGAACTGTGTGCGGATTGCACAGCCGTAGAGGCTTGTGTCGCAATATTGCGCAGGCAACATGGGGCCACGTAACGCGTGGTCCACTCCCTATGGGTCTTAAGGCCTGAGCAGGTCTTAAGATGGCTCCATCCATTGCATGTGTTACACCTGACCGAGGTGGAGTTTGGATGGAGCCGTTTTGCGCATACGCAGCAGAAAAATTCCTCCGGGCCCGGGTTGGACTCAATGCCAGCGCGAGTCAGGAGGATACGGAGCAACCCTGCTGCAAGGCATTGCTCTAATGACGACAAACACAAATTAATACTCACCGATCCAAACGGGGTTAGATCGCCGAAAAAACAGCCCTTGGTCGGATGAAATCCGAGTCAATTCCGGTGCGTAGAACCGGTTGTCGTGGGAATCGCCCTCTTTGTTAGTGCTCTTAAGTCTAACCTGTTACATGGATCTTATTGCTATTTATACTAGTTAGCGTGTTTACTTATTACTAGTTGATAGTTTGTTTACATATAATATATTTTTTGCTTAGACACATTTTATTTACACAAACCCAAGGTTGTTTTGTTGTTTGTTTGTTTAGGATATTTTGATCGTTAAACACAGACTTGGTAGCGTGACGGTCTGGACAGCATTTTCTGGTACAATTGGACCATTGGTCAGGATATATGGTAGAATTTACCATTTTTCATACCCCAACATTCTCAAAAATACTATAAAACCCTTTACTTTCGAATCGATGCCTGTGTTGGCTCAGTGCAGAGAGTATTGACGTAATCCTAGAGTCCTATTAAAATTTAAGTAGCGATGTTAACATGCAGATTGCTAAGAGGAAGTGCTGAATGCTCGAAGAGGCATGGTACGAAATTCCACAAAGTAAATGTCATAAGCTTGTGGGGAGCTTGTCCCGACGATGCCAAGCAATTTTGAAAAATTGTGGGCACACTACAAAGTATTAACGTTGTGAGTGCTTAAAAGCAATAAAACTTAAAAAATTTCTAATAAATTTCCAAACCAAAATACGCAATTGGAAACTCAATTGTTTTTTAAGAACTATTGATTTTTTTTTAAATTGTTTTACATAACTTACTTATTTTTCATTTTATACTCTATTAATGAAAAATTCACAATACACAGCCGTATTAGTTTTGCGTGGATAATAAATTCAGACATCGCGGCATAAGGGGGGTTGGGGAGTTTTTGGGCTTTTCACTTTCGAAAAATCGATTTTTTTTGTCTTATCTTATTGTTTAACATTTCAAGAATATGTTCTTCAAATTTTAAGTCGATAGAAGTAATATTCTTAAAGTTATCGTCTTATTAGTCTCCTGGCCTTTAACGTTCTAACTCTAACAGCTGAGGACGGTCGGGATAGAAGTGCAGCTTTAGGCGTGTTTTTCTCAAAACTACTTTTTCGAAGTCCGTGTTTACTGTCATTTCAAAACTACTTGATCGATTCATTTCAAACTTTGAACACATTTTTTACATATAAAATACCGCCCCCAACGTTTATTAAATAATTTTTTTTTTCATTTCCACCCACAAAATGACGGAATTTTTACTGGAAAATAACAGTTCACACTTTAGATAGCCGCCAAAAATTTTTGAATGCAAAAAAAAAATATCAGAGAACGTTGGGGGCAAGATTTGATTATAATTTGACTAATTTTTCTTGGTTTTTTATTTTCCGATAATTCCTAGCCGAGTAATGGTGAACACCGCAAAATGTTTTTTTTTTTTTTCAAAACGTTCTGGGGGAAAGCACTGTTACCGGCTTATGCCTCAATATTTCTGCATGAAAAAATTACCTTACATTATCAAAAGTGTGCTCTATAATGTACAAAAGGTCCGAATAAAAATCACTCAATCCAGATTTGAGAAATAAATTCACAGAAAAAGCCTTTTTTTTCCTTGAAAACCCTACCCTACACGACGATGCGCACAATTCAGCGTCAATATGTATGCGAGCTCGTATGTATGTTTGTCGGCAAAGTTGTCATTGGTTTTTTTCAATGTTTTGTCAGGCGTTTCAATGGAGGAGTATTATCCGATTATTACAATACTTAATTTCTACAGAGAAATACTGATACCTTCGAGCTTATTTAAAATTTTTAAAACAAAATATATAAAAAAACATATTACTATAATAATTATGTGGCATTTCGTTCCTTGATCCCTTTTAAGATCGTTCAACTGCTTCGTTCTAAATGTTGAAAGCAAAAGGGGAGAGTTTTAAATATTGCTTGCGAGAGGCAAGGAGAAGCGGTAGTGAACGTGTATTTAAATAGGTATAAGCAACGATAATTCATTACAATTAATTAAGAACATTTAAAAAATTAAAATCGTCTTTAAGTTCCATTGAAATTGGTCAAGCCGTTTTGTAGTCTATGAGGAATATACTGTGAGCGTCAAAAATAAGTAAACAGTAATTCTATCAAAATTAAAGTGTTTATTACAACGCAGTTTTTAATAGAATAATAAAAAGTTTTATTATAGAATTCAAGGCCCATATTATAAGAGTTTAACTTAGTATTAATAATAATCAAAAACTAAACACAGCCAAAAATAATTCACTTAAACTAAAAATACTCCCATTTTTTCGCGTATTGAAAAATTTTGTATAATATTTATTTGAAATATAATTTTTTCATAAAATTCAGAAAAACTTCAATTTTTGTAGTATTTGCTAAGCAAACCTTAATTTTTAATAACAACCTTCAATCTTTGAGGCATACTATTTAAACAATTCCTTATCATTATTTTTAAATCTGGATCATTTCGCCACACATCCTTTATGTTATCTTTGAGTGCGGCTACTGTGAGATTTCTTCGGGAATACATCTTTGATTTAAGAAACGCCCAACAGTTTTCGATGGGGTTAAGGTCGAGTGAATTTTGCCCGCCCAAGATAATCTATCGATATCCAATTTGTGAAGGAAATTAGTCGTTCGTCGCATCCGGCATTCGGCGCTAAAGATAATCTTTGGGAAGAAGAAAATCATGTTAAATAGCGGGGCAACTTTGAATGGGTGACTTTCAGGGGTCGTTCATAACTTGTTATGTGTAACTTGTCCCAATCCACCTGTGTGTAGTTCTGATGGAGCCTAGCCGATATTTCTTGCTGGACGTCATTTTAGGTGTGTTTCTGAAAATATGCGTTCAACATTTGTTTATGAAATGCTAACGGTGTTAACCAACATATATTGGAACTTACTAAATTTCTGGATGAAAATAATATTGATGTAATGCTATTGTTAGAAACTCATCTTACGAATAAAAACAATTTCTTTATACCGGGTTTTAGACTCTATGTTACAAACCACCCAGATGGAAAGGCACATGGTGGAACAGTAGTTTGTTAAAAAACGATTAAATCGCCACGCATTAGAATCTCATGCCACAGGGCAGTTACAAGCTACATCAATATCTATAAAAAATCTCTGCGGGAACTTAAACCTGACGGCCACATACTGCCCACATCGGTTTAAAATTACCAATTTAAAGACTTTTTTGGAACACTGGGTCATAGTTTTCTAGCAGATGGAGATTACAATGCAAAACACACGTATTGGGGCTCCCGAATAATTAATCTGAAAGGACGACAGCTATATCACATTATTCTAAATAGGCACAATAACATTGACATAATATCTCCTTGTAAGCCGACATATTGGCCTAGCGATCGTAACAAAATACCAGATTTAATTGTTTTTGCTGTAATCAAAAATGTTGATAAATCGCACATAACAGTTGATACACCTGACCTATCTTCTAATCACTCTTCTGTACTAATAAATACATATTGAGCACAAAATAAATACAGGAAGAGATATTGACGAAAGCTTAAGAGAACTCAATGATATAACAACTAACGCAGCTGTCTTAGCAACACCAAACAAAAGCTATAAGCCCAGGTTTCAGAAAAATCGCTAATAGAGAAATAGAAAAGCTTCTAAATGAAAAAAGGCGTGCAAGACGAGAATGGCAGATAAATCGCTCCTCTTCCACTCAGCTTCAGTTAAAATCAGCTGTACGTAAATTAAAAAAAGCGCTGAAACATGAGGAATAATTCAACACTGAAATGTATAAAGAAGCTGCATCCAAATTCAAGCAAGCAAAATTCCCTTTGGAAATCCCAAAAGTCCATGAAGCTACCAACTGACTCAAACATGCCTATACGAGACATGGGTGGGAATTCGGCTCGAAGTGACGAGGAAAAGGCTAATTGTTTTGCAAATCACCTAGAAAAGGTATTTCAACCTAATTGTCCAAAGAACAACTTTAAGCTGTTCAGCTTACCCAACACAGCCAGCTAATGAGTCAGTCGAGTCTTTTAAGACTTCATCTTCTGAAATTATTAGAATAATAAAAGAACTTAAGCCAAAAAAGTCACCAGGGCATGACAATATTACCCAAAAAATGCTAATTGAATTACCAAATATTGCTGTAGAGGTGCTCTCTTTGCTCTTCAATGCAATTCTTAATATCGGATACTATCCTAATTCATAGAAAAAGTCGCAGATTATCTTGATAGATAAACCTGGGAAAGACTTAACACAACCGTCTTCATACAGACCAATCAGTCTTCTACCTTGTCTTTCTAAAATATTTGAAAAATGTTACTATCAAAGACTTATCCTTTACTCCACGAAAATAATATAATACCAACGCATCTTTAGAATTGCATAAAAAATTGGAGTCGTATTTAAAAGATAGATAATTTATAGTAAAAGTGGGAGATTTCATATCTGATAAACGTCAGAACGACAGTTTTGCATGAATACTCAGAAAAAAAGCTTGCTTTTTTGTGAAAACAAAGTTAATTTTATCTTATATTTCAAGTTTTTGTTTCTGAATTGGTAAGTTTTCTTTCATTAAACCTCAAAATGCTGCAGATAAATTAAAATATTTCTTAATCAGTTAAGTCACATTGCACTGTTGAAGAAGCCCGGCTGGTTTCAAACCTCAGAAAGCAAAGAAAACCAATTCGGGTAATTGGAAAATTAATGCAAAGGTCTCATAATTTTGTTAAAAATGCTTTCAAGCGAAAACCTAGAAGGTAGACTCGTGGCAGACCACAAAAACGAATGAAGTCCTTGATAGTCACATTGTTACTATTTGTAAAAAGGACCCATTCAAGTCGTCGAAGGTGATGGCAGGAGAATAAGAAATATAGTAAATGCTCAAACAGTTCGCAGCCATTTGCAAAAGGCCAAGCTACCAGGACTAATAACGAAACGAAAATAAATTTGTTAGGAAACGATTGTGAGAAAAATGTGCGCCATCCAAAAGGAAATGAGTTTCACATTCGATTCACAAAAAAACTGTGAAGCATGGAGGTGGGAACGCCATGGTTTGGGCATCTTTTTCTTGGCATGGAGTAGGTATTATACTCGTATACCGAACAACTAATACCTAAAGAAACAAGTCAGACTTTAATCAGTAGTATGCCCAAACGAATAAGTAAAGTAATCCAGAAAATGGTGGATATACTGGCTATTAACTGAGTAATATTAAATATACAAAAAAACTGTTTTATCATAATTTGTTTTTCCATAATAATTGTCTTATTAAAAGCGTACCTATTTTTCCAAGCAAGTTGATTTTAGCTATGAAATTTTTTTGGCTCTACATTTGTTTGTTTTGCTTTATTTAAAACTGAAGTTTACTTGATTTTGCTTATAAATATTGGAGAAATATATGTACGTCCAGGGTTGTTCGGAAAGTAATTGGACTGAATCGATTTAAAAAAATGTATTGAACCAATCGTTACAATTATTTAAAAACTTTCAAAATAGGCACCTTCTGCATCGATGCAGCACTGATTTCCTAACATTGAAGGAGTCACGGAGGGCATTCGCCGGACGGATGTTCAAGTGCTCCGTCACAATGTCATAAACCACAGATTTTGATAAATTTAACATCTGGGCAATTAAACGAATACTTAGTCGACGCTCTGAGTTCTAACGAACGCTGCCTTTTCGGCTTGCACCACTCACAGTCACGCGAAAATGTTTTTCCTGACTCTGCAGGTGTAAGTTTAACTCTTATAATATAAGTTTTGAATTATATAACAACACTTTTTATTATTGTATTAAAGACTGCGTTGTAATAAACACTTTAAGATTGATAGAATTGCTGTTTACTTATTTTTGACACTCACAGTATATTTACCTTGTTTCTAATGGGTTGGCTTACAACTCTCATTAAACGTTAGATTTAAAGTAATATGTCATAAACTTTATTTTTACATTTTATTCGATACCAACGTTCTACAGTTTACATTTTTTTTTTTCTGACAGCAATGTCAAGCGTAAATTTTTGCAAATAGATCTATGCTGCCAGATTTAAGCTTAGGATATCAATTTAAGCTTAGGTATCAAACAGAATCTGCTATCTTTATCCATTGTCCAGTGAGAATTTCATGACATTTCATAGATTGGAAGTGAAGTTATTGCGTTTTAAGTGTCAGTATGTTTATGTTATCGGTGCGAAAATGAGCTTCGAACAAAGAGCCAACTTTAAATTTTGTTTTAAAACTGGTAAAACTTTTACCGAAACTTTCAATTGATGAAACAAGTTTTTTCGATGATTGCTTATCCGTAGCAGAGTGCATGAGTGGTTTCAACATTTTCAAAGTGGTCGTGAGGACATAAATGACGGTCAACATATGGGCCAATGATTGGCCGCCAATCAAAATCCGTGATCACCTGAAATTCCATCGAATGCGTGCATGTGCGTAAATTCATCAACAATCAGCCGAAATCATCATTGAAATTCATGGAAATGGAATTGAACACCTCCAAAACATCGATTTATCGCATTTTGACCGAACATTTGGCTTACGAAAAGTGTGTGCACGGTTTGTTCCGCACAAATTGACTGACGAAGGACTATTATTTGACCAAAAATCACTTTTTAACCATTAACCACTCTCCGTATTCACCTGATATGGCACCGTGCGACTTCTTCCTTTTCGGAACAATGTATTTGACCATGAAAGGAAAGCGTTATGCAGACGAAGAGGCCATTCAAAAGGCTTGCACCGGCATACTGGCGGCCATACCGGCCAACGAGCTAAAACACTCGTTCGACATGCTTTTGGACCGTGCAAAAAGCTATATTGAAGCAGAAGGAGACTATTTTGAATAAAATAAATTGATTTTGCCGAAAAACCATTTGTTCTGTTTTTTTTTTTTAAGTCCTGTTTACTTTGGAACACACCCGTGTATAATGCAATTTAATAATTGCGACAAATGGAGGATGGAGTCATGTGTAGAAGTTCACGCAAGTGAGGAAAGTTCTCTGATCGCCATTCACTTGGGAGTGAGAAACGATTCTTTTACACATGGCTCAAGCAGCCCACTACTTCCGGTCTTTGACCAAGTATCCTCTGGGTAGCCTAAGAACACCCGTTCGAAGGCGAGCTAAAGTGAGAAGGCGAAATATTCCCTACAAGGGTTGTGCGCTGGGCTTGGGACCCGCCACGTAAAAAAAAATACCAATGAAAAAGTTGAAACAGCCTCGGATGAGAGACCCCCTTTTGATGACGACCATGGCAAACGGGAAGTTCGAATAGCAATTGCGCCTCAAGAACAACAAAGCGGCAGGGGCCGACGGACTACCGGCCGAGCTATTCAAACACGGCGGCGAAGAACTAATAGGGAGCATGCATCAGCTTCTTTGTAAAATATGGTCGGACGAGAGCATGCCCAACGATTGGAATTTAAGTGTGCTATGCCCAATCCATAAAAAGGAGACCCCACAATCTGCGCCAACTACCGTAGGATTAGCCTCCTCAATATCGTATATAAGGTTCTATCGAGCGTATTGTGTGAAAGATTAAAGGCCACCGTCAACAAACTGATTGGACCTTATCAGTGTGGCTTCAGACCTGGAAAATCAACAACCGACCAGATATTCACCATGCGCCAAATCTTGGAAAAGACCCGTGAAAGGCGAATCGACACACACCACCTCTTCGTCGATTTCAAAGCTGCTTTTCGTGCTGTCGAGAAAAGGAGCTGCCTTTATGCCGCGATGTCTGAATTTGGTATCCCCGCAAAACTAATACGGCTGTGTAAACTGACGTTGAACAACACGAAAAGCTCCGTCAGGATCGGGAAGGACCTCTCCGAGCCGTTCGATACCAAACGAGGTTTCAGACAAGGCGACTCCCTATCGTGCGACTTCTTCAACCTGCTCCTGGAGAAAATAGTTCGAGCTTCAGAACTAAACAGAGAAGGTACCATCTTCTATAAGAGTGTACAGCTGCTGGCGTATGCCGACGATATTGATAACATCGGCCTCAACACCCGCTAAACATTAGTTCTGCTTTCTCCAGGCTGGACAAGGAAGCACAGAAAATGGGTCTGGCAGTGAACGAGGGCAAGACGAAATATCTCCTGTCATCAAACAAACATTCGTCGCACTCGCGACTTAGCTCCCACGTCACTGTTGACAGTCATAACTTTGAAGTTGTAGATAATTTCGTCTATTTAGGAACCAGCATTAACACCACTAATAATGTCAGCCTGGAAATCCAACGCAGGATTGCTCTTGCCAACAGGTGCTACTTCGTACTGAGTAGGCAATTGAAAAGTAAAGTCCCCTCTCTCGACGAACAAAAGCTAAACTCTATGAGTCGCTCATAATTCCCGTCCTGCTATATGGTGAAGAGGCTTGGGCGATGACAGCAACCGATGAGTCGACGTTACGAGTTTTCGAGAGAAAAATTCTGCGAAAGATTTATGGTCCTTTGCGCATTGGCCACGGCGAATATCGCATCCGATGGAACGATGAGCTGTACGAGATATATGACGACATTGACATAGTTCAGCGAATTAAAAGACAGCGGCTACGCTGGCATCATGTTGTTCGGATGGATGAAAACACTCCAGCTCTGAAAGTATTCGACGCAGTACCCGCCGGAGGAAGCAGAGGAAGAGGAAGACCTCCACTCCGTTGGAAGGACCAAGTGGAGAAGGACCTGGCTTCGCTTGGAATATCCAATTGGCGCCACGCAGCGAAAGAAGAAACGACTGGCGCGCTGTTTTAACTCGGCTATAATCGCGTAAGCGGTGTCTACGCCAATTAAGAAGAAGAAGAATTCGACAAATATGCTAACGCACGTTGGTATTTTCCCAAAAATATGAAAACATCAATGTTTGGTCTTGATACAGAAGCCAAACAAAACAGTTGGAGATCCCAGTTCGTATCGACCACTGTGCAAGTTAGACAGAATTGGAAAAATTCTAGATTTGTGAACGCCTTGAAGCACACCTAGAAGATGTTGACGATGGATTATCTAGCAACAAATATGGTTTTCGCAGAAAGCGCTCGACTGTCGATGCATTCAAAAAGTTGACCAGAATATTAGATAAAAACCAGTGAAGATGCAAGTTTGATGCGTGACACCAAAAAATACAGCCAAATCATCAAATTTGAAAAGGTACCCACTCAATCAGCGTACGTTGATATACGACCGGTATTGGCGCAAGCGTTAACAGAAAAATTTATGCCAAGATGAGATTTTCCATGTTCAGACTTAAAACACTCCACATTATATCAGCAACGGTAGTCCCGCAAGGTAGATCCGAAGCTTACGGAGTTTAAGGGTTTAGTACGTAGACGTACCGCTGCGCAATTTCGACATATTGAGAAATTTAAATCGAGTGTTGTCCTGAAGGAAGTGCACTGAGTGTACGGTAAGAATTGTGCATCATCTAGAAGATTTCCCCTTTGGTATAAAAAAGTAGCTCTAAATGATGGACCCACAAATTACTAAATGTGAAGTTTCAAAACAACTTTATAGTGCATAATATAACAATAATCGATATTGATTATGAAATATGACGCAAAAATTTTATTAACTTTATGCTTTTTTTAATTTATCATTTATTTATTTATTGACAAATAGCATTATTTATAATTTTTATTTCACAATATATTCAATCAATTTGCACATGTATTATATTACTTACAAGTTTTTTTTTATTGGTGGAAGAACCTTTTGTATTTGAGAGAATGACAACCGACAAACTTGATTTTCTATTGTCGTATGATAAAATATGACGTTGACTGTAGTATTCCCCACTTTTTCTAATATAACACGTTCTACTAATTTGGCTAAACATCTTACACATTTGCCGATATACATATGTACTTATATGGTCTAATGTCAACCTTACTTATTATTATTTTTACAAAGCATATACTACTTACCTGTAAGCTTCGGCCAATAGAGGATTTTGTTTTATTGCAAGAGTTGAAAACTGAGCAGATTTATCTAAACGTCGGCACTGAAAATGAATTGACGAAAGCAGCAATAGAACACCTGTATTTGTGCTATCCTGTCTCCACAATTGCATACAGTGCTTTTCTGCGTTTTCATAATCCACAGCCTGGTATTCTCGATGTGCTAACTCTAGCAACCCTAAAATAAATTAAATTAGAAGTTTTTTTTAATTCAATTAACAGTTTATTTTAATGGCATAAGTCTTGAAACCCTTCCATTTTATAGTTTATTATTAAGATATTTCACACAATTTTAAATGATAATAATATAATAGTCCACATTGCTCGTAATCGAAATAAAATAGTCAAATTTGGCTGCTAGAAGTAATAATACATTAATATAGCAAAATTGTTGATACGCTCGAAGTAGTAACTCTCACGTTATTACTTTCAAATCGCAAAGACAAAACCAATAGTTTACACTTGAACTCTTAATGCGTAATGATTATTTAAAACTTACCACAGAACTATAATTCTGGCGAAAGAAGCGAAAATCAATATATAAAAGTTTTTTATTTTGGAAGCAAAAAGTAAAAATCCAAATATAAAAGTTTTTGACATATTTGTGTACTCGAAACAAAAACAAAAATTTTCTACTCCTACATCATAAATGTACAGTTCCTCAAATAATTGATCGAATGATTGCGGTGTGTTAACTTATTCAAGGATAAAAGAAAAAATAAAACCAAAATCAAATCTTTGGTAATTCATGGGTGTGTGCGCTGTAGGAGACATCGATGTTGTCAACACGTTTCTCATCGATTTCGTTGGATTAGTGGTAGCATTTGGTAAAAACCATTCAAAACAAATCACAAAATTGTAATTCAAACTTCATTATCAACCAAACAACATATTTCTAATACCCAGTTGAGAAATGGAGGATGAAGTCATGTGTAGAAGTTCACGCAAGTGAGGAAAGTTCTCTGATTGCCATTCGCTTGGGACTGGCCAGAAACGATTCTTTTACATATGGTTCAAGCAGCTCACGACTTCCGGTCTTTGACCAAGTATCCTCTGGGTAGCCTAAGAACATCCGTTTGAAGGCGAGCTAAAGTGAGAAGGCGAAACATCCCCTCCGCAGGGTTGAGCGTTTGGTTTGGGACCCGCCACGTAAAAAAAATACCCCAATGAAAGGAAGCAACAAGCCCCGGATGAGAGACCCCCCGTTTGATGACGACCATTGCAAACGAAATAAGGATTACATGCACCTGGAATGTCCGATCCCTTAATTGGGAAGGTGCCGCTGCCCAGCTGGTTGATGTCCTCACGAAAATAAAGGCTGACATACCGCCGTCCAAGAAATGCGATGGACGGGACAAAGACTGAGACAAATAGGTCCTTGTGGCATTTACTACAGTGGCCATATAAAGGAGCGCAAGTTTGGTGCGGGATTCGTGGTGGGAGAGAGACTCCGTTGCTTAGTACTATCATTCACTCCGGTGAATGAAGGTCTAGCTACAATCCGAAACAAAGCGAGGTTCTTCAACATATCGCTAATACACCCGCCTCTGTGCAGCAAAAAGCGCACGTCAACAAACACAAGAAAAATTCGACGTCGCGAAGCTGCAATCACAACAGACAGCAGAACGATTTACTACTCGTCTTGCACTCCTGCTCTCTGTATAAGGGAAGTGTGGGATGGCATTACAAACTCCTTACGTACAGCTGCAACCGAAACCATTGGTTTTCGGAAAGTGCAAAAGAACAGCTGGTACGACGAGGAGTGCCGTGTCGCAGTGGTGAGAAAACAGACTGCCTACCTCGCAACGTTACAATCGACCATAGTAATTGCGGGATGGGATAGATACCGAGAATTGAGAAGGGAAGCGAGACGCATTTACAGTGAGAGAAAGAAAGAGGCCGAAATGCGTGAGTACGAAGAGCTTGATAAGCTAGCCGACAGGGGTAATGCTCGAAAATTCTACGAAAAAATGCGGCGGCTTACAGAAGTTTTCAAGACCGGAGCATACTCTTGTAGAACCCTCAAAGGTGATCTAGTCACCGATGCCCAGAGCATACTTAAATTATGGAGGGTACACTTCTCCAGCCTGCTGAATGGCAGTGAACGCACAACATCAGGAGAAGGCGAACCCGATTCCCCAATCGATGACGATGGAGCAATCGTTCCATTACCCGACCATGAAAAAGTTCGAATAGCAATTACCCGTCTGAAGAACAACAAAGCGGCGGGGGCCGATGGATTGCCGGTCGAGCTATTTAAACACGGCGGCGAAGAACTGATAAGGTACATGCATTAGCTTCTTGGTAAGATAAGGTCGGACGAAAGTATGCCCAACGATTGGAATTTAAGTGTACTATGCCCAATCCACAAAATAGGAGACCCCAAAATCTGCGCCAACTACTGTGGGATAAGCCTCCTCAACATCGCGTATAAGGTTCTATCGAGCGTATTGTGTGAAAGAATAAAGCCCACCGTAAACAAACTGATTGGACCTTATCAGTGTGGCTTTAGACCTGTTAAATCAACAACCGATCAAATATTCACCATGCGCCAAATCTTAGAAAAGACCCGTGAATAGAGAATCGACACACACCACCTCTTCGTCGATTTCAAAGCTGCTTTCGACAGCACGAAAAGGAGCTGCCTCTATGCCGCGATGTCTGAATTTGGTATCCCAGCAAAACTAATACGGCTGTGTAAACTGACGTTGAGCAACACGAAAAGCTCCGTCAGGATCGGGAAGGACCTCTCCGAGCCGTTCGATACCAAACGAGGTTTCAGACAAGGCGACTCCCTATCGTGCAACTTCTTCAACCTGCTGCTGGAGAAAATAATTCGAGCTGCAGAACTTAATCGAGCAGGTAAAATCTTTTAAAAGAGTTTGGTATCATCGGCCTCAACACCCGCGCCGTTAGTTCTGCTTTCTCCAGACTGGACAAGAAAGCAATGCAAATGGGTCTGGCAGTGAACGAGGGCAAGACGAAATATCTCCTGTCATCAACCAAACATTCGTCGCACTCGCGATTTGATTTCACGTCACTGCTGACAGTCATAACTTTGAAGTCGCAGATAATTTCGTCTATCTTGGAACCAGCGTAAACACCACCAACATTGTCAGCCTGAAAATCCAACGCAAGATAACTCTTGCCAACAGGTGCTACTTCGGACTGAGTAGGCAATTGAGAAGCAAAGTCCTCTCTCGACGAACAAAAATCAAACTCTATAAGTCACTCATAATTCCCGTCCTGCTATATGGTGCAGAGGCCTAACAAGGGTCACTTTTGAGAATTTTTCTTTGAAAAAGTGAGCGTGACCCCGCCTACTAATAAGTTTAATGTATATACATATGTATCTCCTAAACCACTAAAGGTACAATATACCAAATCGCCCAGCACGAATATTACAGGTGTTTCTACCGACAGTGTTAAAGTGGATGATATCGGATGAAACTACCGCAAGCTCCCCATATAACGGCACACAACTGTACACAAATCAAGAAGCAATTAATATAACGGGATTAACTTTTGCAAGAAAAATTACTTTAGTGTGTGCCAACTTATACAAAAATTGTTTAAATCCAATGAAAACTGTTCAAGCCCCTAGGTCCCGAATATTTAGACTTTTGTTAAGAAATATCGGTCAATATTTGAGATATATAATTGAAATTAGGAAAATGAGAAATAAGGGATAGTAGCTCTCTGACCATGGTATGTCTGTATGTCAAAAAAAAAAAGGTTGAATCGGACCAATACTTCCCTTAGTCCCCATATATCTAATATAAAGATAATCGAACTTCCGTTACTTTGTACCGCATATATCGCCCAATATGTAAGTTATCTCAATGAAAATGATCTAGTGTGTTTTATTCATAACAATGTATCTTTGTGCTTTAATAAATAAATTTGAGTGAAAACTTGACTTACCACCCATGGAACCACATCAGATCGGAAGCGCTGAAGATCGCACCCCTACATGCCAAACAGCACGCGTACAGAGCGGGCAGATCCACTAACACTGCTCTGTACCAACTCACATCTGAGTTGCAAGATTCGCTGGATAATGGCGAGTTTGCGATTTGCGCCTTTCTAGTCATTGAGGGTGTTTTTGATAACGCGTCTCACACTAGCGTGAGCAAGGCACTTGAGATAAGGAACGTAACGGCTCCAGTATACAGATGGATAGAAGCCCTACTGCGCACTAGAGTAGCGGAAACAACGGTGGGAGAAAGCAAGATCCGTCTTGGCACCACAAGGCGCTGCCCACAGGGTGGAGTACTATCTCCTCTGCTATGTAGCCTGGTAGTAGATGAGCTCCTTGAATTGCTCACCAGCAATGGAATCCGCTGTCAAGGGTACGCCGACGACATTGTCATAATGGCGCGAGGTAGATTTGAGAACACTCTCTGTGACATTGTTCTAAGGGGCTTACACCTAGCGAAGGGATGGTGCAACACGGTAGGGCTAAATATTAACCCGGCAAAAGCTACCGTAATCCCTTTCACTAAGCGTAGATCTTTTCCGGGTTTGAGGTCCCTAACAATTGGGAGGCATGGATTTGGAGATGTCGAAGGAGGTCAAATTCCTTGGCCTCACTTTAGACTCATTCTTACGGAGAAGTAGGCATTTGGACTTAACGCTGTCCAAAGCAACTAAAGCACTTATGATATGCAGACGCCTGGCCGGCAGATCCTGGGGATGCAATGATGCAAGCCAAGTATCATTAGATGGCTGTATACCATGATTGTAAGGCCTATTGTCACCTATGGAGCGGTTGCTTCTTCGGTGGTCCGGAGACTGTCAAAGCTGCAAAGGCTTGCCTGTGTCTGTGCTTCGGGGCAATGCGCACATGCCCCACGGTGGAACTGGAAGTCATACTGAAGCTCACACCGCTGCATCAGGTGATCAAACAAGTAGCAAAATATACCATGCTGCTAATGTCAGCAGAGGGCTGCGGAAGAGGGAAGCTAATGTCCTTTCGACAGATGGAAGCACTAGCGGGGAGCACACCGCTAGCCCTCCTCCCAAAGGACGGCACCACGAAAAGGATAAATTTCAAAAAGAACTTTAGAGTTACTCTGGGCAGCAAGACGGAGTGGAGTGATTCCATGCTGGAAATGATGCTGGAAGACAGTACAATCCAGTGGTTCACTGAGGGCTCAAAACCACCTGAAGGTATTGGGGCAGGTATTGCGGGGCCGCGTACTAAGCTGTCCATAGCAATGGGATGCTTCCCAAGTATATTTCAGGCTGAAATTTGTGCTATATGTCAGTGCGTAGAAGTCAACCTTCGCCGCAACTATCGCAACAAGCGCATCGCCATCCTCAGCGATAGTCAAGCGGCACTAAAAGCGATCTCAGCATATGAGATCAAATCGCTTTTAGTAGAGGAATGCATAGAAAAGCTAAACCGCCTATCTTTGTGCAACGGGTCCAGGGCATAAAGTAGAAGGAACTGAGAGGGCCGACGAACAAAAGATGATGGGACCAGACCAGCACACCTAATTCTGGATTGTACATCGATTCAGAAGAAGGCTGGCCCTGGGTTCTAATACATTGGCAGGGATCACGTCACATCAGTAGCGCCCAGCAAACTAACTATTCAAACTGCTGAAACTTGGGCATAGTAGAGAGGGCCCGCTAGGTCGCAGTGCATTACTTCATTAATAATATATCTATCTATCTATCACCCATATAACTAATAATAACTGACTTTACTCTTATGATTAGTATTTTAGTATATGGGATGTTAATAGTATGTGGCATTGTGTGGTATTATGAAAAATAGATAAAATCTGGTCCATACTACACCAACTGCCATATACTACATACTATATAATGGTTTTCGTTTTTCTAACAAACCTTATGTGGCTGTCAGTGTATGTGTTATATATAGTATATGCATATATAAAATTGCTGGGAATTCGATCCTCAGGTTGACGTTTTACATCTTAAAGTAATTCCCTTGCTTTGATTTCTGCAAGGTGCAGGAGTATAAAATGTTCGGTAGCACCTAACTTAGCCTTTCTTTACATTTGGAATCACGGTATAGTAGGTGCAAAAAACCCCCATTCTAGTTAATAAATATTTTTTTCAAAAATGTGGCGGTGTGGCGGTGCCCCCAAGACTTTGTCGCCCCGGGCCCAACGTCTTGGGGCGGCAAAACGATCTTCGCTGTTTTTAATATTCAGAAAAATACTTCAACAAATTTTTTTACAAAATTTATTATAAAAGATAAAGAGTTGTACACTCACAATGTAATAATCTGAATAACAATGAAAAATATTAATTTTTACTCGAATACTCTTCAGTCTTTGAATTTGTCTTATATCTTTTGGCTTATAACGTACGAGTGACAAAAAAAAACAGTATCTTTATTTGTACTCTGTCGTCGCGACGTGTCACTCTCACAGTTACCCTATGCTTTGAATATAACAAATACTTTTATTTCGCCAAATTTTCAAAAATGGTTTTTAAAAACTCCAATTCGGGCAAAAATTCCAGCAAATTGTACCAAAAGTGTACAAGATATAGGGCGAAAATGGGTTTTTTCTATGGCGTTTAATAAGATGTCTTGTAAATTTATTATCAATTTCCTCAAAAACCGTATTGTGAGAATTTTGGAACTTCAGAAATTTGCGTGGCTTCTAGTTCCTAAATTTTATATACTTAATATCGAAGATATTTTGTAAAAATTCACTATTCGAACCACCTCATGAAACTTGTAGGTAGGTAGATAAAGGGGGGCGGCAGAACATCCTTGGCCCCGGGCGCCCGAAGTTGTAGCTACGCCACTGCAAGGTTGCAATTATTTTTTTACGTATCATTGCACGAAAATAAACATGGGTTTTGGTCAGACATATTTCACAGCCATTGCAAATAATTTTCTGCGTGTGTTTGTTGTTGTGCCGGTGCACCAAGAGGAAATACCTGCAATTCGTGCACCGTGCAAGGGCTTTGCAAGAGCAAGATAATACCCCTATAGTATTATTATAATGTGCACTGCAAAATACATTTTTTCAAGGCGCCTGCGTAGTTTTTAGAATTTGACACAATTTTTAAAGTTTTATGGAAATTTTATGGATTACATTGAGATATTACACTATCATCTAATTAACATATTATCTAAAGAAACCGATATATGAGAATTATAATTACTTATATTGCAAACACATAATCGATTCTTCAATAAAGTTAGAATGGCAAGTGCAGAAAGGATTAGTTAATGAAGAAAACAGTTATAACTTACCAATAGACGATAGCCCATGGGAATCACTTATCTTTCCTACACTGGAGTTTATATTTTGCGAAATTGTTGGTTGCTGCATTAATTGGGAGGAAACCTGCGAAAGCGTTTGCTGACCCTGGCCTTGAGGTTGCTGATTAAGCATCATAACCATTAAAGACAAATAGTCTTCTGAAAACAAATAATCCACAGCGCAAGTAAAAATATAATATTACTAAACCAGAAATAATTGCACGCACATAACACTTTCAAATAAACGGAGCCTTTAACGAAATTTCAATCATCAAATACAAATATTTAACATTTCACTTCCAACAAACCTATTTATATTGAATAAGGTTGCCGAATGAGTACAATAGAGCGATAACACATCTAGAAACTGGAATAAGTTATCGTAAAAAGGAAAAACCAGTTCCGTCTCTAGATGTTCAATATGGCAAACGGAAATAGAGAAAATCCAAATTTTCAGCCCAATAATGGACTCTTCATAGAAAAACGAAAATCGTTGGGAGAGAGTCAGTTAAGACTAATGAAAATTAAGAAATGCGATTTTATTTAATATTTGTTTTTAATATTTTATTTAAATTCGTTATGTGTATGATGCAATAACTAGCACTGAAATGAGATGAGCGTACTTTTTTCGGTCATGAATTTGATTGGTGCGGCAGCAAAAGTTCCGTTCTCTATAACGTTTTCTGGTTGTATGGCATGATAAGTGCAGTTAGCAATTTATTATAATCATATCTAAATTTGAAGATGACAGATGGCAGCTATGCGAGTTAGAAACTCTCGTAAACAGCAAACTGTCATTTTTATTTTTATAATATTTTCAATAAATCTGGAAATGTTTGATTTTTTAGATCGGTGTGCACACATGTATGTTGTTGTTTTTATAACGGTTATCAATCTCCGTTAGGAAGGTAAGGGTTAACTGTGTTGTCGTCGACATCATCTAACGGGAGGCCCAGGAAACGTGCTATTTCGACTGGGTCGGACCAAAGGGAAAAGGTGTTAGATGAGTGGGGTTGGTAAGGCATTGGGTATGTCAAGGTCTATTCTGGATAAGTAGGAGTTTAACCTGCTACAATATCCAGAACGAAGTTGCACTAGGGTCACTCGCGTTTCTCGCGGCAACTCGAGCTCTTCGTCTGCGATGGGTGGTGGTTTGACTCCAAGAACGCCATTCACGGGAAGGGAGTCGGTGAAGGTGTTGATGGCTGCACTGTGAATGGCGGTTAGTACCTGTCGAAAATCAGTCGCGTCCGAAGTCCGTTCGACGTATTGTTCAATGTCGTCGACGTAATTGAGGAAAGACCTCTCGATGCTCCTAGGAGGCGGTTCCGCTCCAAGCAGATGGTTGCAAGGATGATTTCTACGAAAACATCCCAGCAGGAACTGATTGGAGAGGAGTTCATTATGCTCTTTAACTGGGAGCATAAGCGTCTCACTATGAAGGTGTTCGATGGGAGATCTCAAAAGGCATCTCGTCGTGGTCCGGGGTGCAGTAGTTTGGCAGGTCTGGAGTTTCCTCATCTACGTACCACTGCATCCAGGCGACCATATTGGTGCTGCGTAGTTGAGGACCGGCCGGCCGATTGCCTTGTATGTTGCCAACAACGTTTCTTTGTCTTTTCCCCATGTGCTGCCGGCTAGCGACTTGAGGATTTTGTTGCGGCTCTGTACCTTGGCGATAATCGCGGTCGTATGGGGAGTGAAGGAGCATAGACTATCAAAGGTTACATTTGAAATCTTAGGATTATTGACAGTCGGAAGTTTGACGCCATCGACTGCAATATTAAGTTCAAGTCCATACTCCTTCGTCATGTTCGTAAAAATGGTCGCTGTGGGCGAAAGTGTGAGGTTCCGTGCAGTGAGGAAACGAGAAAGGTCGGAGAGGTAGTTGTTTACTTTCGAACAAATGCCATCGATTCCATTGCCCGACGTCAATATCGTGCAATCATCTGCGTACGAGGTTATGGAAACCCTCTCTGGTGGCTGCGGGAGTTTCGAGATGTAGAAGTTAAACAGTAACGGGGATAGGACACCACCCTGCGGAACCTCCTGTTTAATTCTTCTCAGTTTAGATGTTTTACCTTGAAATAGTACGGATGATTGACGACCGTTCAGGTAGTTCATGGTCCACTTCTTCAGTCCTAGAGGAAGTGTAGTTTTCTCAATGTCCTGTAGTAGCGTTGTGTGGTTGACTGTGTCAAAAGCTTTTGACAAGTCCAACGCTACGATGATCGTTCTCTTACAGGTTGATTTCTGGTTGAGGCCACTAACTATTTGAGCGTTTATGACGCTAAGTGCTGTGGTGGTGCTGTTCACTTTCCATCCGTTTCGTCCGCTTATGATGATTTACCATACGCCGAATCTCCAAATTGATATCCCTTATTCGGGGATCCTCGAGATCGGCATGGCGTAAGGTGTCGCACTCGTTAACTAAAACGGCGGCTTCGGCTGGGAAATTGGGGCGTATTTCCGCTATTCGTCCAGCCGAGATGAAGCGAGCGGTAGCTGCTGCGATCACCTTGCGGACTCGACGTGCGCCAACGCATACGTCCGTAGGAATGGGTAGAGCGTTGAAGGTGCTCTTAGTAAATTCTGTGAAGCCGACCCAGTTAGCTTTGTTAAAGTTAAAGAAGGTACGGTTGTCCACAGAAACGAAATCGGCAGGTTTCTCGATCGGGATAATTATGGGCAGATGGTCTGATGCGAGAGTTAGCATAGGTCGCCAGGTTATGCTATTTATCAGACCACCACTGGCAATGGTAATATCGGGCGAGCTATTACAGGTGCCCATAACTCTGGTGGGGGCTCTCATTCATTGTGCAGAATGTCGAATCGTCAATCTGTTCCGCCAGCTCCGTACCCCTACGATCATTTGACAGGCAGGAATGCCAAAGATCGTGGTGCGCGTTAAAGTCGCCTACTATCAAACGGTTTTCACCATGAAGTAGCGCGCCTATACCTAGTATCCCTG
This sequence comes from Bactrocera neohumeralis, assembly GCF_024586455.1. Taxonomy (NCBI): domain Eukaryota; kingdom Metazoa; phylum Arthropoda; class Insecta; order Diptera; family Tephritidae; genus Bactrocera; species Bactrocera neohumeralis. The sequence goes on along the minus strand of NC_065921.1, from coordinate 30,645,345 downwards.
CGGTCGATGTCTTCATCGATTAGATGATACTGCACGATGTTGTGCAATATGAAGGCTAGGCCACCACCATTATCTCGTTCGCGATATTTACGTATTGCGTTGAAACTGGCACAACTCAGAAGATCTGAGCGGCTATTTAGCTTGGTTTCTTGGACCGCATCTACCGATACGCGTTCCCGATTCATAAGTGCAACTATCTCCTCGATCTTACTCTGGAGTCCGTTGCAGTTAAATTGAAGTCCACGGGTTTGTCGCGGGTGTCCGTGGGTGATCCTGGGGGTGAGGGAGTGACGTGTAGGTGGTATTTGTTGCAGCTGGGGCGGTTGTCGCGCTGGGGTGTTGGTTGGCGACGCCACTGTTGTGTGTCGCGGGGGCAGACTCCTGCAGCATGGGGCAACGTACGGCTCACTCCACTCACGTGTGGTGCGTAGGCCGAAACACTCCTGGAAGTGACATCAGCCAGCGCAGGAATTGCATTTAACTTATGTAACGTTCCGACGTATGACGGTCTGACACACGGAACACACTGTGAGAGGAACCAAGAGTTGCTGATTGGTTCTCGCACGAGGATTGGAGCGGTATGAAGGTTGGGGAGGGGGAGAAGTCAGAGTGGGAGCTATGTTGCCTGTTTGAGCTCCTGGGGACCGTGGAGGTCCTCTGTTGGCCACTCGGAGTGAATGGCGGCGCAGCGCGCGAACTATGTGCAGATTGCACTGCCGTAGAGGCTAGTGTCGCAGTATTGCATAGGCAACATGGGGCACGTAACTCGTTATCCACCCCCTGTGACATGTACACTTTTTATAAGCAAACATAAAAAACGCATACCCATGTATGTCGAATATGGCGCTGTGTGCACAAAAAAATCTCATTTTTCCTCTGAATAGGAAATATCGCAAACAATATGATTCCACTAACGTTAACAAACACAATGAAGGCTCGATATCAAAATCGACTTTAATGCCAGGGTGGAAAAGGAAGGTATCCTCGGCGCAAATGGGTAGAGGCTGATCGAATTCACCATGGCCCGAAATATGGTTATCTGTATTACTAGATTCCAGGATATAATACATCAAGACTTGGCTTTCTCCTCGAAAAGCCACCAACAGATCAATCATGTATAGACGGAAGAACGTTTCCAGTGTTCTAGGACGGAGGTCCTAACATCGACTTCAATCTTGTTGCGGCCAAAACTTACGCATTGTGCAGCAAAAAACTAACGTTAACGAACACAAAACATTCGGAAAATGCAAAAGAATAACTGGTAAGATGAGGAGTACCATGTCGAAACATTGGAAAATGCAAAAGGATAGCTGGTAAGATGAGAAGTACCGTGTCGCAGTGAAAAGGAAACAAACTGCCTACCTCGCACCGTTAAGATCGACTACAGCACTTGCGGGATGGGATAGATGGCGAGACTTGAAGAGGAAAGCGAGACTTTTTTGCAGACAGAAAAAGAGAGAGACCGAAATGCGTGAGTATAAAGACCTTGACAAGCTGGCCGATAGGGGAAGGTTTCAAGACCAGAGCATACATTTGTAGAAACCCCAGAGGTGACTTAGTAACCGATGCCCAGAGCATACTAAAATAATGGAGCGAACACTTCTCCAGCATTCTGAATGGCAGTGAAAGCATAGCGCCAGGAGAAGGCGAAACTGATTCCCCAATCGATGACGATGGAGCAGCGTTCCATTGCCCGACCATGAAGAAGTTCGAATAAATTACCCGTCTTAAGAACAACAAAGCGGTGAAGGTCGAGTAATTCAAGTACTGCGGCGAAGAAGTGATAACGAGCACGCGTCAGTTTCTTTATAGTACTATGTATGGTTCTAAGAAGGCATGCCCGATGATTGGAATTTAAGTGTGCTCTGCCCAATCCACAAAAAGAGAGACCCCACAATCTGCGCCAAAGTACGTGAGATAAGCTTCCTGCTGCGTCAAGCGACTTATATATGTTCAAACCTTAAATGAAAAAACATGAATTTAAAATTAAATACATTTGTGAAATACATATTATATTTGAATTATAAAGTTTTCTTTTCGTTGTGTAAAAGTACTTACTTAAATGTACTCACCTTAATCTGTTACCATATATTAACGAAATGAATTATACTCACCTCTTTTTGTACATACATACATACTTACATTCCAACTGTTTTATCCCGTTAGCCTAAGTTTTAGGATAAGTGAAATTATATTATATTAACTGGAATAAAGTTTCAATTGTACTTAGACTGGAATCTAAGCTAATTTTTTTCGTCGTAATTTTCGCAAGTTCAAGTCTTCGGTACAGGCAATTGGTTCTGTTAAGTGAATATTTAAAAAATATTAAACAAACACACATCTCAGAACAATTTTAGTTCTCAAAAACGGTTGAGAAATTTCACCTCCTAGAGCATAGCTTATGAGGTTCTACCGAGCGTTCTGCAAAAAGATTAAAGCCAACCAGTTATTTATCATGCTCTAAATCGGGGAACAGACTAGTGAGAAGACGATCGACACCCACCACCTCTTCGCTCAAAGCTACTTTCGACAGCACGAAAAGGAGCAGCCCTTATGCTGCTGTGTCTGAATTTGGTATCTCCGCTCATACGGCTGTGCGAACTGTCGTTTAGCAAATACTAAAAGGTCCTTCAGAATCAGGAAAAACCTCTCCGAGCCGTTCGATACCAATCTATGTTTCAGTCAAGGACGACTCCCTTTCCTGTGACTTCTTCAATCATTCTTTTAGAAAAGAATTCGAGTTGCAGAACTAAGTAGAGATAAGGAAGCGAAGAAAATGGGTCGCACTCGCGACTAGGCACCCACGTCACTGTTGTCAGTCATAATATCGAAGCCGTAGATAATTTTGTCTTACTTGGAAACAGCATCAACACCAACAATAATGTCAACGTCAGCTTTAATATCCAAAGCAGGATATCTCTGGCCAACAGGTGCTATTTCTGACTGAGTAGGCCATTGAGAAATAAAGTCCTCTCTCGACCAACAAAAACAAAACTCTATTAGTCACTCATTATTCCCGTCCTGCTTAATGGTGCAGAGGTATTGGCGATTACAACATCTGATGACGTTACAAGTTTTTGAGAGAAAGGTTCTGCGGAAGATTTATGGTTCTTTGCGTATTGGATACGGCGAATACCGCATTCGCATGGAACGATACGCTGTACGAAGTATACGACGACATTCACATAGTACAGCGAATTAATAGACTGCGGCTACGCTGGCATGTCGTCCGAATGGACGAAAATACTCCAGCTCTGAAAGTTTTCGACGCAGTACCCTTTGGGCGAAGCAGAGGAAGAGGAAAACCTCCACGCCGCTGAAAAGACCAGGTGGAGAAGGATCGTGAAAGAAAGGATCCTGCTTCTCTTAGAATCTCCAACCGGCTATTACTGTTGCCAAGCCTGTATGTAGGCATTTGTTATGTTAACATAATTATTTGCGAAATGGCGTCGAGCAGTCAAATATGAGCTATGGAAGCGCTAAAACATTTGAAAAGGCTGTATGAAATTCACAAAGAAACAAAGAAACAAAGAAAAAAAGACCAAACACTGGATAAAATGGATAAAACGAAATTGCTATCATGCTATTTGAACAATTCCGAACATAAGTTCAAAATTCGTGGAGTGGAATAAATTTTTATACGACACGCTTTTGTTAGCGGAAAAATAAATTCAAAAAAGGGAAAATGTAAGTTTTTATTGAGTTCAAACTATAACTTATTTGTTACGAGTAAAATAATCTTTAATTACCACCAAGCACCAATATGTACAAATAGTTGCGCTGTTACAGCAAAAACCTGTAATGGCGCAGGGTTTTACCAAATGCTCTAAAGAAGAAGCGGCAGCTTTTTGGAATAATATGACCCAGGAACTGAACAGTGTTGCTCAGCCTATCAAAGATATTTTCTGCTGGAATTATGTAATATATTAAAGTTGTAGTTTTTATTGTTGTAACCGAATTTTTTAAAGCTTGTTTGACTTATTTTTTATCAGAAAAAGGTTCTTGATAAGTTGGACGATCTTTCCTCAGATATACGACGATTAGGCAGAGCATTTGAAAAGCAAAACGACTTGAAAAAAGCGGAAGTGGAAGAAATTGAAAGGAACAACATTGGTTTGTAGAACTTGATTGCTGCTAAAAATTCAACAAAACGGCAAATGTTGGAAGTGAAAGAAAAAAAATTACAAGTCATATCAAAAAATAACGAATTAAATAAATACTTAATTAAATATTATATTAAATATAAATTGTATTTGTGTTAATATTTATTTAGGACATTATATTCGTGTAAGTGTTGCGCATATAGCTTCTCTGATTTATTAAGCTGCATCATTATAAGTTAATGAAAAAATTTCAATATTTTCTGTAAAAATATTTAGTTCTGAATTATTTTCTAAAATTTCATCATTTACGCGATAGTGAATACAAACGTTGTGTAACGCTGCCGCAACATTTCATGGCTCGAGCACCCAGAAGCCATCTAAATCGATTTTTAAAACACCTTTTGTTCTTTCTACAATATTTCTCGCTTTTGCATGTATTTTATTATATTTTTCTTCTGGTCTTTCTCAGAGAGGGGTACGGAATGGTGTCATTAACCAAGGTTCTAGGGCATATCCAGCATCTCCTGTACAAATATATTGTTTATTTGGATGTTTGAAAATTTGTAAGGCGTTGTGGGAATTTTTGTAACATACATACATATATGTATGTATGTATAATAACAAAAAGCCAAGTGTTCGTTCACCATCAGGGTAATTTTTCTCATAAAAATAACGAGCACTGCTGACATTCCATATGTGGAAGTCGTGATTGCTTCCATGATACTAAGCATTCACATAACTTATTTTCATATTATTGTCACATACTTATTTGCAAAACAATGATTAAGATATTTGAATCGTGAATTTGTCACCAAACTTACAATCATGGCATTGATACTAAAGTATCCTTTGCGGTTATAATAGAGAAACTTATCTTTAGTTGGAGCAATGATTTTTATATGTGTGTGTATTTCTGAAACAACTCTTTTTTCGCTTCTCTTTTGTCATCGTTACTTAACTCAAGGTTTATAGACTGAAGGCACAAATGCGTCTGAAGCAATATATTATAAGATGCAACAAAATGTTGACTGAGCCATTGGAACATCGAATATCTTTACCCACGCCATGCTGGTAACCTCCCTTAGCTAAAAACCGTAAAACCGAAGACAATCGATGAAGTAAAGATATACATATGTAGATGACGATCTTGAAGAAATTGCATTCCTCTCTAGAACGTCGAGGACATACGCAAAGGCAGAATTATTTAAGCGATAGTTTTTAATAAACCACATCGAAAGGGTTGCTCTTGCCCATCAGTGATTTTTTATATTACGCCGGCTTCTTTCACGTTCTTCCTGAAGCATCATAAATAAAAACGTTAGCGGATCTATATTTTGTTCGTAAAATCAATTTGAATATAAACAATTTCAGTTTTATTTATCAAAATTTAAATTTTTTCTTCTACTCAGCTGATTTCGCAATGTCAAAATTCAAAATTAAGTCTGGTAACAAAAGTTTCGAATTCCCAAGGATTCAGTCATAGCAAATTATGAGTATTCGTTTCAGACATTCGTATGGATTGCGTGATAGGGCTGATTGTCACATATGTATCTGCAAAACATTGATTAAGATGTTTGAAATGTGAATTTGGCACCAAACTTACAATAATGGCCTGGAAATTCGTATTTTTGATATAAGTCCCGTTTCTCTTGTTCTTTTTCATCATTGGGTTTGAAGCAATTTCAATACATCTTTTAAGATGCAACAAAATGTTGACTGAGCCAGTGATTTAAATTTGAATATAAAAGATTTCAATTTTATTTATTAAAATTTAAATTTTTTCTTCTACTCAGCTGATTTCGAAATGTCATAATTAAAAATTAAGTCTGGTAACAAAAATGTTGAATTCCTATGGATTCAGTGATAGAAAATAATGCGTATTCGTAGCTTTGCTACGATGGATTGCGTGATAGGTCTGATTAATTGAAACTAAACTATTCAAATGCGTTTGCATATATTTTATATATGTATGTACACATATAAGGGGGATTTAGGAATACACATATGAGATGTGCCATTTCATCAAGAGTCCGCCTTGCTGTGAGCCTGCGATACATAACTAGTGGATACAATGAGTTCCTTTATTCTGGAGGTATTGAATTATATAACAGGTGCTCTTTAGAAAGATAACCTAAAAGTGAAGTTATAAAATTCATTTCAGCGTACATGCGTACATACTTGTATATTATAATAACCATTCTTCCTCTGCAGAAACAGAATGATATCGATATTGGTGCAAATGGAAGAACATCTGACGTTGTGGGATATTAAAATAGTTCCTTATGTGAGAAGCTTTACAAAGGCCAACTACACATATAACATCCGATAAACTTGTAAAAGGGCAGATTTTTCAAACATCATGTTACATTATTGGCAACGATATTTTTGGGTTGAACCGACATATGTTAAAAGCTTTCAAACGATTAAAATAAAAAAAAACAGCAAAATAAAAATACTTTGTCTTATTACATACGTATTTATCATCTGGTTGTGTTCCTTGCAAATTGCATATGTATAAGTTATGGGTATTCCCCGATGCGCTGGAATTTAAATTTTTCTTTGGAGAAGGGATAATTAACATTTTAATACGATTTAATGATATCGATTTCTTAGAATTAATCATTTTTAGTGTTTGCGGAAGATTTATGGTCCTCTGAGGATTGGCCACGGCGAATACCGCATTCGATGGAACGATGAGCTGTACGAGATATATGACGACATTGACATAGTTCATCGAATTAAGAGACAGCGACTACGCTGGCTAGGTCATCTTGTCCGAATGAACGAAAATCTCCAGTTCTGAAAGTTTTCGACCCAGTACTCCCTGGGGAAGAAGAGGAAGACCTCTTGGAATCTCCCCCCCCACCCCCACGAAAATGTTACTTACTTACATACTTTACTGGCGTAGACACCGCTTACGCGATTATAGAAGAGTTTACAATAGCGCGCAAGTCGTTCTTTCTTTTCGCCGCCAATTTGAAATTCCAAGCGAAGTCACTTTCTCTTTCTTTGCTTCCACGGCGGTTGCTGCGTCGAATACTTTTAGAGCTGGAGTGTTTTCGTCCATTCGGACGACATGACCTAGCCAGCGTAGTCGCTGTATTCGCTGAACAGCTCTTACAGCTCATCGTTCCTTCGATTGCGATATTCGCCGTGACCAATACGCAAAGGACCATTTTCTTGAAAAACCGTAGCGCCGACTGGCAGTGACAGTTCATTGCATACAATAGCTAACATACAAATTTGTATGGCATATGTTGCATTCGATAAGCCAAAGGTGGGCATATTTTACCACTCCATGTTTACAAATGAGAGCGCGCGCATATATGGGAAGTTGCACTGTGGGTAACAAATGTAAGATTGCGTTACAATTTTAAGTTTCTTAAAATAAGATGTTCTTTGGTTAAAGTTCCAGCTGCTTCCAAATTAATCAATGAATTTTTCTTTTTAAATTTTGGACACTGTTTTCACGCGCTGATAATATTTCTGCATATTTAAATTATAAAAACTTCAGTTAATGAAGCACTGTTCTTCCAACACATATGCACAAATAAGCGCATAGCACACACCTAGTATTAGCGTTTGTATTCTATTTGTGTGCTTAGCCAATCTCAATTAAACATGCCATACCGCACAAATATATTTTTACTGGATGTGTGTATTATTATTTTAATACATTTCCAGAGGCAATTTAGATCTTTAAAATTTAATAAAACAATTATAGAAAAAAAACTTTATTCCTAAAATATTTTGGTAAAATATCCAAATGTGTATGTATTTATATAAAAATTTTCATTAAATTGAACTGCAATATGTATAAGGAAAATATATATTATGGTTACAAGTATCTTTTATTTTTTATATATGTAGATATATAGAACTGCGCATATATACGTATAAAAGCACACAACTTGAGAAAGAATTCCCAATTGTAACTAAAATGAATTTTTACAAGTGGCAACAACACCAATACAGTTTTATCACATATGTTTACATTGTGGAGGTCTTCCTCTTTCTCTGCTTCCCAGGCGGGAACTGCGTCGAATACTTTCAAGGCTGGAGTGTTTTCGTCCATTCCGACAACATGACCTAGCCAACGTAGCCGCTGTCTTTTAATTCGCTGAACTATGCCAATGTCGTCATATCTCGTACAGCTCATCGTTCCATCGAATGCGATATTCGCCGTGGCCAACGCGTAAAGGACCATAAATCTTTCGCAGAACTTTTCTCTCGAAAACTCGCAACGTCGACTCTTCAGTTGTTGTCATCGTCCAAGCCTCTGCACCATATAGTAGGACGGGAATTTTAATGACTTATACAGTTTGGTTTTTGTTCGTCGAGAGAGGACTTTACTCCTCAATTGCCTACTTAGTCCGAAGTAGCACCTGTTGGCAAGAGTTATCCTGCGTTGGATTTCCAGGCTGACATTGAGTGACGCCTGACGTGAGAGCCAAGTCGCGATCGCGACGACTGTCTGTTTGTGCACGATAAGGAGTCGCCTTGTCTGAAACCTCGTTTGGTATCGAACGGCTCGGAGAGGTCCTTCCCTATCCTGACGGAGCTTTTCGTGTTGCTCAACCTCAGTTTACACAGTCGTATTAGGTTTGTGGGGATACCAAATTCAGACATCGCGGCATAAAGGGAGTTCTTTTTAGTGCTATCGAAACCAGCTTTGAAATCGACGCAGAGGGGGTGTGTGTCGATTCTCCTTTCACGGGTCTTTTCCAAAATTCGGCACATGGTGAATATTTGGTCGGTTGTTGTCTTGCCAGGTCTAAGGCCACACTAATAAGGTCTAATCAGTTTGTTGACGGTGGGCTTTGATCTTTTACACAATATGCTCGATAGAACCTTTTACGCGATGTTGAGGAGGCTTATCCCACGGTAGTTGACGCAGATTGTGGGGTCTCCTTTTTTGTGGATTGGGCAGAGCACACTTAAATTCCAATCGTTGGGCATGCTTTCGTCCGACCATATGTTACAAAGAAGCTGATGCATGCTCCTTATCAGTTCTTCGCCGCCGTGTTTGAATAGCTCGGGCGGCAATCCATCGGCCCCGCTACTTTTTGTTCTTCAGACGGGTAATTGCTATTCGAACTTCTTCATGGTCGGGCGATGGTACGTCTGCTCTATCGTCATCGATTGGGGTTCGCCTTCTCCTGATGTTGTATGTTCACTGCCATTCAGCAGGGTGGAGAAGCGTTTCCTCCATAATTTAAGTATGCTCTGGGCATCGGTCACTAGATCACCTTTGGGGGTTTAGGAGGATGGAGCCATGTGTAGAAGTTCACGCAAGTGAGGAAAGTTCTCTGATCGCCATTCACTTGGGAGAGGCCAGAAACGATTCTTTTACATATGACTCAAGGAGCTCACGACTTCCGGTCTTTGACCAAGTATCCTCTGGGTAGCCTAAGAACATCCGCTTGAAGGCGAGCTTAAGTGAGAAGTCGAAACATCCCCTCCGCAGGGTTGTGCGCTGGGTTTGGGACCCGCCACGTAAAACACCTTACCAATGAAAATTAAAAAAAAAAATATTGCCATTATATAGACTTTTACATCTGTCACAACTCTCTTGCCAAGTTAGGACCAAGTCCTTGATATTGCCTGTATTTTATTCATACAGATCTTACAATTTTGGCTCGAGCTACTTATCCAGCTCGAAGGACCAAATGTTTAAATTTTAATATCAAACTGTTTGATTTGTATGATCAAGCTTTCAACTCAAATGAGAATCTTTAAGTCCTTAACGCTGGTGGGGAAAAATAAAGACCGTATTCAAGCTGAGAAATCTTTCATTCTAATTTTATTTTGATATTTGTAAGCTTTTTATACTATTTTTGAAATCTTACTTATCTAATTAAATATATGTGTATGTATGGCGCATCACATGGGGTTGTTTTTAACTATACAATGCAATACATGTGTGTGCGTGTGTCATAATATTTTTTATGTGTTTATTTATGTATATATGTACGTATGTATGTTCAATATGTATATTTGAAATAGAACATTTTTCAACATAGAGCATGAAAAAATATTTATAATATAGCACTAACATTTTCTTTGACTTCACAAAATTTCACCGATTTTACAACTTTATCGTGCTCTAAATTTCAACCTTCAATAACTATAACAAAAAAAAAGAATTTTGACGAAATATTTATATATCAAGGGGTATGCGTCTGGTCCCCCTCTTAATGAACTGCTAATTTGTAAAATAGGTGATTTTGCGAAATTTCCCTGGATCACTTGACGTGGTTTGTCCCAGCTACTACACAATTATTATTGGAGCTGCGTATCTGTCCTTTAATTTCTTTTAAACAAAACAAGTTTTATTCGATAGTAACAGTTTTACACAAGTACAAGTACACAATTTTACAAATTTCATTAAAAAATTTGGGATGTAGTTTCATGGCTTCTTTCCCAATAACCTCCAGTGTACATCCAATCTTCATGTTTTGTTAAAGGATTGACATCGAATTTGAACCATCTGAAAAATATGAAAAATAATGATCAAACATTAAAATCTTAAATTTTCAACTAACATACATATATTAGCAATATGAGAAGGAATAATAATTTAAGATGAAAGATATCATATGAGATCAATTGAAACGGTAATTCTAAATAATATGATTAAATGCAGACAATTATTGATATTATCTTAAAGGTTGGAAAGCTGATGTGATAAAATTATCTTTTTTATTATTGCCTTTGTTTTATACCCTTGCAACGAGTTCCTACAGAGTGTAATAATTTTTTCCACCTAACGCTTGTATGTATTACCTAAAAGTAATAGAGTTAGAAATGGGGTTATGTATTATATATGGGCCATTCCATCAATTGGCGACATGGTTTTGTACCCGTGGTTCTCCGATTTTGACGAAACTTTAGAATATTATAATATAGACCAAAATAAGAATATCTGTAAACTTTTTAGTGGTCAAAGTTGCTCCATTGTTTTTTGGCGCGCAATTCAAATTGAGATCAAACAAAAAAATGACTATTTCTTTTATTTTTTAACGACTTCAAAATTGAGTGAAAAAAATTTTGCAGTTATCCAATTTTATGTAAAAAAATCTCAGCTTTCTGATAAAAATATTTTCAAAATCCAAAAAATTTTAAAAATCCAAAAAAAAAACATTTTTTTTTTCAAAAATCCCGTTTTTTGTGCTTTTTCACCAATTTTTTTTCCAAATTGACTTTTTCCCATTCGATTCTCGTTAAATTTTACATAAGAATCAGTGTTCAAAAGTATGGGACTCTGATCCCATGAACAGCAAAAAAAATTCAAAGTTGTCTCTCAAAAACCAAAAAAAATATTTTTTTTCCAAAAATCCCATTTTTTGTGCTTTTTCACCAACTTTTTTTCCAAACTGACTTTCCCATTCGATTCTTCGTTAAATTTTACATAAGAATCAGTGTTCAAAAGTATGGGACTCTGATCCCATGAACAACAAAAAAATGCAAAGTTGTCGCTATACGGCGCATATTTTTATGAATGAAGACACTGATTTCTTCATTAATTCAAGTCTAAGAATACAATTTACATATTTACCTCCTTCATACAACCTTCTAAGCGAACAGACTACGGGCATACTGTTAACAGGAAATTATTTGCTCCGATATTTTGCTTGCTGTATTAACTGGGGTCAACATATTCGATACCTGGGAGCATGTAGAGTTTTAGTCTGATTTTGACAAGTTTGGGTCATGCGGTGCCACAACCATCATCAAATTTGGAAACCGCCTCGTATTGAGCCTTGTCGTACCATTTTGGATGTAAAATTTAATGACTTTAGCGCACTTACTTATTGATTTGTCGAGTGGGTGGGATTATAATCCGATTTTTTTTCATTTTCACAAAACTTATTTAATTTCATTAAAATATTACACATATTGAGTAATCAGAACGATACAATGCTATTTGGAATATATTCTTTCTGAATTTAATTATGACGTACGTTCAAGTTTATTGACCGATATATGCGGTATATGTATAGTCTATCGGAAGTTCGAAAAGGTTTTTATTTAGGTATGTGGAGACTAGGGTAAGTATTGACCCGGTTTGACCATTTTTTGGCCTGCCGACATGATGTTACCAGGAAAGATAACTTAACTATTTACCCATTTATATGGTATAGAGTCACCGGAACTTTGAAAATCCGTATGTTGAGTATATGGGGGCAATGGAAATATATGGCCCAAGTATACCCATTTTTATGAAAAGGTTCAGTTATGTCATAGAAATTGATCACTATATTCAGTAAAAAGTCAGTGATAGGCACTAAGATCTACATATTTGGTATCTGAAGGTTATAAGTTATGACTCGACTTAGACCATTATGAAACGGACTGACAGACACTCGACCATCAATAAAATCAAAATTCAATTCAAATCTATTTAATTGCGGCATAGAACTATAGAATAAAACATATATTAAATAAAATATAAATATATACATATATACATATATTTAGGGTGTTTCATTTAAAACTTATTTTTATTTCTTTGCGGGCACATGAGAATTAAAAAAAAACCTGAATATTTGAGCTCTTAATTTTGACTTTAAGCACTTTCTTTTTGATTTTTCACGCCTTTCGCATATTTTAGAAGAAAATGAGTGAAGGCTGGTTTTATAGTAAACTTCTAAACGAAAGATTTGCTCCGAATTTCAATAACCTATCTCACAGACTGGTCGATATTTGCGCTAAAATGAATGAACTGTGGTTAACATATTCGGTTTCTGGGAGCTTGAACAGTTATAGTCCGATTTTGGCAATTTTCGATTATGCCCATCATCAAATTTTGACCCCGCCCTGTATTAAGCCTTGTCATACTATGATATGATGACACTAGCGTATTTATTAATTGATTTGTTGCGCTTTTAATAGTTTTTAACAAACCCGTTATATGGGCAGTGGACGCGATTATAATCCAATTTCTTTTATAACACTAGCGTATAGATCTTTTATTCTACAATTTTATTTCTTACAACAAAAGGAAGTACTTAAAGCCACGATTCAGTACTGACAGGTTTTTTTTCTTCACAAATAAAAAAACTAAAATTTCAAAAAAATGTAAATGAATCACCCTAATATACCATATAACATGCAATTTATAGTTATAATCATATACCGGGGCTGCCATGGGTCATTATTTTGTCCTTTCCGTGATAGTTCCGCACCACGCTGTTTTTCTTCCAATCTGTTTTTTTGAGCTGATGCGGCTGTTACATCACCTTCTTCGAGATATCGTATATCTGGGCGCAGTCTTGAATCGGTGTTACACAAAGGATGCGTTGCAATTGGGTTGATAGCATTAAGCTGCATCGCGAAGTCTGTAAAATGATAATACTAAAAATGCATATAGTAAAACGTTAGTTGAAGGCATAGGTAAAATTAAACAAAGTAAGTCACATGTCTTGTGCAATAAATTAGAAGGCATAATATCGGGCTCACATGCATTAACACATAAGAGAAAGGAACTAAAAAATATTAATATACAAATGTGTTCAGCAAGTATTATATAATTTCAACTTTTAAATGAAATAATGGCATTTTGCGAAAAATTTAATATAAATAGGTAATGGAAGACTAAGCTCGTGTGCAGCCCAATATTTTATTCTGTCACATTTTGCAATGCTCAGTGGAAAGGAAATATTTTCAAATTTTGCAAAATATTGTACATTCACTCTGATACGTATACTTGATCCGCAATACAGGGCATGAGCTCGCTGACTGTACAGTGTAAGACCAAATTAGCAATAGCATCAAGTTACTTATAGTTCCATATTAGACTAGTTTGGGTACCTGGATTGTAAAAAATGGCACCTCACTAAAAACCCATTAGGATGGATTACCCTGGTCTCGCCAGGTCAATTGAATTATTTGCTCTTAGCAAGGTATATCTTACTGCAATGATAGGAGTCCTGACTTCAAATACTAAATTAAGCACCTAAGGAAGGGCAATGAATGGGTATAATTGAAAAAGCTCTTGTAATTTGTAAGAGCCAAGCTCGAAGAAATATTTTCAAGTGTTGACAAAGCTTTTTAATAAACAAGTAGTAATTTTATATTCAACAAATAAGGAAGGGCTACGTTCGGGTGCGACCGAACATTTTATACTTTTGCAATTTGCAAAAATCAAAGCCAGGAAATACTTTAAGGAGTAAAACGTCAACCGGAGGATCGAAATCCAAGCAATTTTATGTATGCATATAAAATACTCTTATACTGACAGACACATAAGATTTAGTAGAAAAACGAAAAAAAACATTATATCTTTAAAATCAGTATATAAATATCCCAATACCACATACTATTAACATGTCACATACTAATTTAAATTTATTTATAAATGTGAAAAAAATAATACAATTATTTTTACACGAAAAAAAGGAGCACTGGCTGCCAGACCTTCGCACATACTAAAAAACCAATCATATAGAGTAAATTCAGCCGGATGTTCGAAAATCCTGATATTAGTTGATCTTAGTTATATAGGGGATTTGTCAAGTTTTAGCCCAATTTTGTTTATTTTAGGCACAAAGGTACACTGTTATGAGTAAAATACGTTATCTCATTCAACATATTGGCCAATATATGCGGTGCAAAGTCAGCCGGAAGTTCGAAACTCTTTATATCAGGTATATGGGGGCTAATGAAAGTCTTGGCCCTATGTAACCCATTTTTGATACATAGACTTACAACTATCAGAAAAAGACTATCCTTTAATTCTAATTACATATCCCTCACATTGACCGAAATTTTCGATCAAAAGTCAACTATAGGAACCGGGACATTAAAGACATTATTCGTGCAAATTATTATTAATAAATATTATTTGTTTCTTGATTTGTGTATTGGAAACTGAACGAATCAAGTGGAATTTAAAATTCATTACTACAATGTGACATAAGAATGTAAGAAGAATGCCACATACTAAATTTTGTCGAAATCGGTTGGTCGTATCCCGACATATGGAATTCCACCAAAACGTAGGCGGTGCCACGTCCATCGTCCAATTTTCACACCGGCTTCCATAAAGCATTCTCATACCATCTCATAGGTAAAATTAAATGTCTCTGGCGTATTTAGTTGTTGATTTATAGCGCTTTTAGTAGTTTTTAACAGTACCGCTATATGGGGAGTGAACAGGGCTTTCTTCCGATTTCATTCTTTTTCACACTGTCGGTAGGAGTTTTTATACAAGGTGGGTTCCAAAGTAAACAGGACTTAAAAAAACCGAACAAATGGTTTTTTTAGCAAAATCAATTTATTTTATTCCAAATAGTCTCCTTTTTGCACGGTTCAAAAGCATGTCGAACGAGTGCCGGTTCTACGCACCGGAATTGACTCGGATTTCATCCGACCGAGGGCTGTTCTTTCGGCGATCTAACCCCGTTTGGATCGGTAAGTGTTAAGTGTTAGTGTTTTACCCTTTTGAATGGCCTCTATGTCAGCATAACTCTTTCCTTTCATGGGCAAATGCATTTCACCGAAAAAGTCACACGGTGCCATATCAGGTGAATACGGGGAGTGATTAATGGTTAAAATGTGATTTTTGGTCAAATAATCGGTCACAAGCGTCGATCGAATGTTGGATTCTGAGCAATTTTTGGTCGTCAGTCAATTGGTGCGGAACAAACCGTGCACACACCTTTCGTAAGCCCAAATGTTCGGTCAAAATGCGATAAATCGATATTTTGAAGATGTTCAATTCCATTTACATAAATTTCAATGATGATTTCGGCTGATTTTTGATGAATTCGCGCACAGTTTCGATGGAATTTCCGGTGATCATGGATTTTGATTGGCCCACAGGTTGATTGTCATTTATGTCCTCACGACCCCTTTGAAAACGTTGAAACCCGAGCACTCTGCTACGGGATAGCCAATCATCGCCATAAACTTGTTTCATCAATTGAAACGTTTCGTTAAAAATTTTACCAATTTTAAAACAAAATTTAATTTTGGCTCTTTGTTCGACGCTCATTTTCGAACACACCTTGTAACATTGGGCAAATTTGGTTATTGTAGCTTAAGTGGCTTAGGAGGAGATATGTACATTCAACTTATTAGAGGGCGGTACGAACCCATTTTTTTAAAGTTTATGCTCACAGGTGCCCCTTGCTACTGCGATCCTCTGTACTACCTTGCAGTTTTATATCATAATTTAGTGCTTAATTATGGTACTTTATATGTTTTCGGTTAATGGCAATTTGTGGGCGTGGCTGTGGTCAGATTACGCCCATCTACGAATTTTTTTGTACTAAGGAATCCACATACCTAGTTTCAGACGGACGGACAGACAGACAGTCCTGATCTTTTATATATGTATACTAGCTGACCCCGCAGTCGTTGTCCTGCGTGAAATTATGTGTGTTTGAAATGAAAAGAAAGTTGAATTTATATTGTGTTACAAATCATTTATTTGCGATTTTTTACATTGTTTCAATATAACGCAGCTTGATAAACAACATTTCTTGATTTCTGTTCCGGTGTACATAAAAGATGGGTTTCCAACTCGTGAGCACGCCACGTATATCTGGCAGTGTGAAAAACATAGCATTTCCAAATTTATTCCCTACACTATGCGACTGTCCTTTTGTCCTGTTGATTGTCATTTCGAATGGAATTTTCACAGGAAAGGGAATACGTTTGAACTAAAATGGCAAATCGCAAATCAAACACAAAGGAATTCGCGGAATAATCCCAGTTTCCACAGTGACAGCACACTATATTTTGTCTTGATACTTACCGGAAACCCAGAGGATTCAAGTGGATAATAAGCCGTTTTTATTTGATTAATCAGCTGTTCTCCGTTTTCGTTTTCTACCTTGTCGTTTTGCTTTTGGGTTAGGCGTTGTCAACCATTGAAAATATAAGTAAGGTTTAAGCGGTAGGGATTGAACATACTGATTGACCGGTGTACGCAGACTATTTTCTCATTGAGGTATGGCATCTGAGAATAGTATGGGGCGTACACCAGAGAATCCTTTTCGGAGGAATTCTAAAATTTTGAGAACGCCTCCTAACGGCAGAAATGAGGAATCCACCGCTGCTGGATCAACATTTAGTGTTGAAACTGCTGACCGAGCAAGCAGAAGTGAAGAGAATTCACTAAATAATGAAACCTCGGACCATTTTAACAAGCTGGGTTGTAAAATTAAAGAGTTGGAAAATATGATGGCTGGTCAAAGGCACGTAAAGCTATCTCATATTTTTGAAGAGATGAATACTCTTAAGCGGCTGCGTGAAGCATCGGGAGACCTGCCCCCCACGAAAAAACAAAAAAAAAGCTACTGAGAAGGTGCAACAAATTACCAGTGAGCCCACGAAAGTAATACAGAGAAATATTACAGGTCAACATAGCGCAGGTGAAGAATGGGTGAAGGTTGTGAAAAAGAAGAAACCGATTCAGAAGAAAATTAGAACGAAACCGGACGCCAGCATAATTACCAAAAAGGAAGGTGCGTCTTATGCTCATATTCTCCGGAAGATAAAAAGCGACAGCGGTCTTGAAGAGTTGGGATCAAACGTGACCTACATACGGAAGACGATGAAAGGAGACCTACTGATCGAGTTGAAAAATCAGACAGAGAAGAGAGCCGAATCATTTCAAACCGTCTTAGAGGGAGCGGTGGGGGAAATGGCGCTGATACAGCCAAAAACCCATAACGTTACAATAGTGTAAGGACTTAGACGAAATTACAACACCGGGAGAAAACTGCGAGCCACTAAAAAAAGAGTGTGGGTTCCAAAACCTGGAGAAATCAAGCGTCAAAAGTATGAGAAAAACCCGAAGTGGCACACAAAAAGCTCTTATTTGTCTGCGTGCTCAGGACGCTAAAGCTGCACTAAAATTGGGCAAAGTGAAGAGAGGGTGGTCTATCTGTCGTCTCCGAGAGTGTCGTCCGGTGTTTCCAACTGGGTCATATGGCACACAAATGTGTTAGTCAGACTGACCGGTCTGCCCTCTGTACACGACGCGGAGCTGCAGGGCACTTAGCAAAGGTGTGCAAAAATGCCCCGAGCTATATGCTTTGCAAAGGAGAGCACTCCGTCTTAAGTATGACCTGACCGAAACACGTACAAATGATGAAAACAATGAAAAAACGAGGTTATTACAGCTAAACCTTAATCACTGCGCTGCAACACAAGATCTGCTAAAACAAACAGTTCAAGAAGAGAACATAGATGTCGCCTTCCTAAGCGAGCCATATAGACAGCGTTCGGAAAGCACTTGGAGTAAGGATAGAAGTGACAAGGCAGCAATATGGGCCTGCAGAGAACAAGCTTTCTTATCCCGCTCCAAAGAAGTCCATAACGGCTTTACATGGGCGAAGATACAAGGTATATATTTTGTAAGCTGATATGCTCGTCCTAGCGCAACAATTAGCGAATTTGAAGAATTTCTCCTGGAGCTGTCTTTAGAGACCAGAAACAAATCGCCAATAATAAAAGAAGGTGATTTTAACGCATGGTCTACTGGTCATTCTAGAATTTTTGAGTCAAACAAACCTCACGATTCTAAACAATGGCATAAAAAATACGTTTCAAAAGGGTAATAAGGGTTCTATAATAGACCTAGTGTTTGCTAACAACACGCTTAGCAGACATATTAAGTGGAAGGTATCAGATATTTACACAAATAGCGACCATATGGCTATAATTGGCCACCCACATAGTATCCGCTGTGCAGAAGGAACTAGTTGCAGCATGCAACTCAACTATGCGCAGGACAGAAGACGAACTTTTGGCTATTGCGAAAAAAAAATCAAAAACTCTAAAGTGCCTAGAATAGATAGTATACCAAATAGAGCCCTTAAAGAAGCCATAACTCTTAGACCCAGTTTATTTGTTAACATGTACAATGCGTGTATATTAGAAAAGGTGTTCCCCGATCCATGGAAGATACAGCGCCTGGTTCTACTCCCAAAGCCAAAAAAGCCGCCAGAAGAACCTTCATCATATCGACTTCTTTGCATACTCGACACGATTGGGAAAGTGTACGAAAGCTTTCTAAGAAACCGCTTGGAACTAGCAATCCAAAAATCCGGCGAATTATCGGAGAGACAATACGGCTTTATAAAAAGGAGATCCACTATTGACGCACTACGAGAAGTCGTTGATACTGCGAAATGTGCAGTAAGTGGCAAAAGATGGTGGCTAAATGAGCTTTAGTCGCCTGCCTCATACCACACCTACACCCATCACTAACACCCACACTCACCACACTCACCTCGACATCACCACACTCCACATCAACACCACTCACACGCGAGAGCTCAGGATCCACACACTCAAACACACACCACACCACTCCACTTAAAAAAGGGTCAGCCTTGCACAGCCAGTACTGATTCGTCCGCCTTTTTGATTTCACGTCGCTTGTCAGCCACCGCTACGTAGCGCTCCAGCTCGATCCATCTCCATACTTTTGAAGTCAGCTATTGAAGTTTATTTTAAATTGAAATTGAGTTAAGTGCATTTATATATGTTCAAAAAAAAGGGAAAACCCACAAATCCAGGGTTGATTCGATTGTGAGAACACCTACAAGTCGAGTGTTACATTTAAAATATATTGTTAAGAAACAAGTGTGAATCCCGAGTTTTTTTATTTTAAAATAAAGAAAGCGAACAAATGGTAAGTGAAGCGGGCAATCATTAAAACAGATGGAAAGGTGGCACAAAAAGTACTGCGCGCTGATTACCTTGGATGTCAAGAATGCGTTCAACTCGACAAAATGCCCCTGAATACCTCATAAACATAATAACGAGTTATTTTAAGCATAGAAGGCTGATTTTTGATACGGACGAAGGAACCAAGAGCTAATCTATCTCGAGTGGAGTACCCCAAGGCTCAGTGTTAGGCCCACTATTATGGAACCTTATGTATGACGGGGTGCTAAAAAGACAACAACCAACAGACGTGAAACTGGTAGGTTATGCGGACGACCTCATGGTGGTAGCAGTCGCCAAACAATTAGCCGACCTGAGAAATAAATGTAATGAGTGCTTAAATAGTCTACGCCAATGGTTCTCTTCTGTGAGTCTGAAACTGGCGGAGGAAAAATCAGAAGTTTTACTCATAAACACTAGGAAGATAGAAGAACGAATAGAGCTTACCATAGGGGAGTGCAAGATTACTTCGCAGCCGCAATTGAAATATCTGGGAGTAATGTTAGACTCCAAATTAAAATTTAACGAACACTTGGAGTATTCTTCCGCGAAGTCAAACAAAATTAATAATGCCCTATCGAGAATGATGACCAATTCGATTAATAAGTGCTTTCCGGACTATATCAACCGACGCTGTTGAAGTATTATCCAGTATGCTACCCATTGACATCCAGGGAGATGAGACCAAGCGATTATATCAGCTATCATCGCCTAAAACAGTATCGGCAACGACAGAAGAGAAACAAGAGCACTAAAATGTGGCAGGAGCGGTGGAATTCCTCATCCAAAGGGCGGTGGACCCACCGACTTATACCGGACATCCACTCGTGGATAGACAGACGACATGGGGACCTAGATTTCCATCTGACACAAATACTTAGTGTACATGGATGCTTTAGAAGCTACCTTTTCAGATTCCACAATAACATTAGTCCGAACTGTCCGACGTGTACAGAGTATATAGAAGACTGAACATGTATTATTTTGTTGCCCTCGATTTTCGAATGCAAGGGAAAAGCTAAAAACCACACTCGATGGTAGTTTTACGGAATACGGATTTACGGATAAATGGAAAGCTGTCAGCGAATGCTTTCACCAAACTGAGATCTTTTCAACAGACTAGGCGTCCGTCAGTCCGCGCAATAGAGGAGACGTAAATGTCTTGTCCCTCCCACGAAGTAATACTTAGCCGGTGGTTCCGTGGGAGAGTCTTGAGCTGGGAGTAGGTTAGGTTTAGCGGATTAAAGTTCCGCACTTCGGCTTTCAATGCTTCCCCCTACTATAAAAAAAAAAACAAAATACAACCGGGATACGAAAGAATTCAACATTCATTGTTCGACGAAATCGTGAAAGGATTGCATCAAATTGAGTATCTATTAACTCAGTCAAAAGTCATGAAAATCATTTTATGTAGATTATACAAACTTGTAAAGTATAAAGTTAAGACGATTTATGAAAATTCAATTATTTGTGGTAAATGGGGACTAGGCTTCCCCTATTGCCCTGATTTAATACATTTTAGGCTAGTGGATCTACTGTTATGAGAAAGAGATTTTTTCTTAATTACAGTAAGATTTATTGCATACAAGAGCGTTCCAAAGTAAACAGGACTTTTTGAATCTAGCGCCCCCTGGAGGCGCCATCTATATGTCGACTGATGCGTTAGAATCTGCTATCTTTATCGATTGTCCAGTGAGAATTTCATGACATTTCATTGATTGGAAGTGAAGTTATTGCGTTTTAAGTGTCAGTATGTTTGTGTTATCGATGCGAAAATGAGCTTCGAACAAAGAGCCAACATTAAATTTTGTTTTAAAATTGGTAAAACTTTTACCGAAACGTTTCAATTGATGAAACAAGTTTATGGCGATAATTGCCTATCCCGCAGCAGAGTGTACGAGTGGTTTCAACGTTTACAAAGTGGTCGTGAGGACATAAACGACGATCAACATGCGGGCCAATCAAAATCCGTGATCACCGGAAATTCCATCGAAACAATGCGTAAATTCATCAAAAATCAGCCGAAATCATCATTGAAATTCATGGAAATGGAATTGAACATATCCAAAACATCGATTTATCGAATTTTGA